>NC_088382.1:136542500-136842500 GCF_037993035.2 Macaca fascicularis
GGAAAGAAGGCTAGAGACTCTGGCAGAACTGGGAACAAAATATACAATAAGACTCTCCAATGCCCC
This sequence comes from Macaca fascicularis, assembly GCF_037993035.2. Classification (NCBI taxonomy): domain Eukaryota; kingdom Metazoa; phylum Chordata; class Mammalia; order Primates; family Cercopithecidae; genus Macaca; species Macaca fascicularis. The sequence continues at coordinate 136,542,567 of NC_088382.1, forward strand.
AGCCCCTTGCTCCCTGGTCTCCACTATTCCGCTTATACAAACCTTTTATATTCCCTGGTCCCTGCTTCCATCCATGCAAACTTGACTGCCCTTAACTACTCTCTAGCTTCTGGGGAAGAGGGGACACTATAAAAAGATGTGACTGGTAGAGACATTTTACATTACATTGAGGGAGTTTACGTTCAATAAAAAAAAGGAAAAAAGAGATAAAACATGGCTCCCGGCTCCCTGTCCAACCAAGGACAAATCAAACAGGTAGGAAATTACAACCATCAAACTCTTCCTTGGTCTTTAAAGTCACGGTCAAAACTTGGACTCTGCTATTTCTCCCAGAGTCAGGTTTGTAAGTATAAGAAAATAGATGACAGTTCCTAGAGGAAACCCTGCCCGGAGTCCTTTGAAAGTTATTTTTTTCCTTCCTCTAAGCTTTGTACAAGCACCTTCTGAGTTGTCATTCATTTCCATGCTTGTCTCTCTTTGAGAAACAAAGGAAAAAAATCCTTGGAGCAGGCACCTGGAGCAAGGTCCGAATCCTAGCTCTGCCGTTAACTGACTCTGTGGCCTTGGGCCATTCATTTCTTGGCACAGTGGGAATGGTAACCGTGTCTAACTCACGGGGTTGTCCTGAGAACCTTCATGAGATCGTGAAGCATGCAAAGCACTCAGTAAAAGTTAGCTACTGTGATGATGGAGGCTAATGACATGGGCTCTGGAATCTGACCTGCTTGGGTTCAAGTTCTTTAGGTTTGTTACAGTGCTCCATAGTTAACCTTCCTTAGTCCTAGTCTTCCCTGGATATTAAATGGGAATAATCACAATCTCTATCTCAAAGGGGTTGCTGTAAATATGATGTGAGGTAAATGCCTGGCTTATAACACTCGGGAAAATTTGCAAGCTGGGCTCTGAGGTTTTCCAGGGTAGTGACTTGTTCTAACTTATCTCTGTACTTTCATCACCTAGCCTGGGGCTGGCACATAGTAGGACCTATTGAATTTATGAACCTTGACTCTCTTGGCTGACAATCCCCCTCCACAACCCTCCCTAAACATATACATACATGTATAAACACCATACACACCACACATTCCCACATATACATACAACATACACCTAAGACAGACACAAACACCGTGTATACCATACACAAAGCACACATACACCACACAATCACCAGGCACACTCACATACATAACAAACACATATAACATACACACATGACAAACACCATGCACACATATATCCACAATATACGCATGCCACAAACACAAAAGCACTATGTATACCACACACAACACAAATACATATATATATATATCTGTATACGCATACACAAACACCATATTGGATACACCAAACGCCAGACATACACATATATACACACCACGTGAACACACTACACACACACACATCACAAACCAAACACCATGTACATACACACATGTTCTCACCCCCACATACAAACATAATTCTCACCCCCACATATATACTATACACACATGCACACATGTGTATGCACCATTTACCTTTCAGCTGCTCTGCTGAGCTGAAGGAAGCTATGCCAGTTTCAGGGATAAAATTCAGCTACCAGTGCCTGTTGCAACAAGCATGAGGTCTTTCATCAGCTGTGGCCACCTCCCTGGAAAGGCATTCGGAATGAGTTTTAAATTTGCATTTTGGCCTGAGGAAACGGGAGTGAAGTTATGACTTTTTCCCCTTCTGATTGTCAAATAACACATTAGCCCAAGCCAAGAAGCCATTTCTCCAAATAGAGATATAGATGAGCCTGGTTATTCTTTCCAAAATTCCACAAGGCTCCATTGAATTTCATGTGTATGCTATAGTTAACAGGCATTTCTTCCTGAGAACAACAGAAGATGATATACTTTAACCAGATTTCAGAGAGGCCAGAACGTTGGACTGGAAGGTGTGCTAGAACAGTATCTTTCTTGTCCAGTGGGTCTGAAACTTTACTGGATTTTAAAATCCCCAGAGCTCATGCTGTTCATACATATTACCAGGCCCCAAACCTCAGAGATTATAATTCAATAGAGGTCTCGGGTGGAGCCCAGAAATCTGCCTTTTGGATAAGTAACCTAAATGATTCTGATTCAGATGACACTTGGAGAAACACCAGAATCCCTTATTTCATAGCTGGGGAAAACTTGATCACAGTCCTAAAAGAACTGACTCATACAGATAGTAAGTAGCAAGGCTGGGACTGGACCTCAGCTCTCCTTGCTTTGAGTTCAGTGCTTCTTTTTTTTTTTTTTTTTTTGAGACGGAGTCTTGCTGTGTCGCCCAGGCTGGAGTGCAGTGGCCGGATCTCAGCTCATTGCAAGCTCCGCCTCCCGGGTTTTTACGCCATTCTCCTGCCTCAGCCTCCTGAGTAGCTGGAACTACAGGCGCCCACCACCTCGCCCGGCTAGTTTTTTTTTGTATTTTTTAGTAGAGACGGGGTTTCACCGTGTTAGCCAGGATGGTCTCAAACTCCTGACGTCGTGATCCGCCCGTCTCGGCCTCCCAAAGTGCTGGGATTACAGGCTTGAGCCACCGCGCCCGGCCCAGTGCTTCTTAAGTAATTGACTTAACTTCATCTTCCTGCCTTTAGATCTCCAAGTATTATAGTGTTGGTTGGCTGAAAAAAGCACTGAATTTGAGAGCAGACAAGGCTTTTCTGTGGTCAGTCTTGTTCCTCTAGGAACAAGAGGTCTTCTCTTGACTGTCATCGGTTGTCACATAAGGCCACCGGTTGTCACATACTTAATTCTTAACCATGCTGGACAGATTACAATTGCAGATTATTTAAAAAGTGTTTTCACCCTGCTCAGAAGCCAGACCTATTGCTTACAGCTACATGCCCCAAATCTTCACAGACTTCCTGACTGCTTAGACCAGCTGTCAGAAAACTCCAGCCTGTTGGCCAAATCTGGTCACTATCTGTTTTTGTAAATAAAGTTTTATAGGAAAACAGACATAGACATTAATTTGTGTATTGCCTATGGCTGCCTTTGTACAAAGTTGCAACAGATCATATGGCCTGAAAAGCCGAAAATATTTACCATCTGGTCTTTTACATAAAAAATTTTAAATCCTTGGCCTAGATTGTTACTTGGGGCCCTCCCAGGGGCCATGGAGCAAACATACACGACAAATAACTTCCATGAGGCTCTGTGATATAGTCTACAAGGTCCTTCTCTACCCATAGCCTAGCCTTTATTGATGAAATCTCAGCAACCTAATGACTATCTTTCTGAACCGTCTTGATCATTTCGGAGGCTAATAACATTTTCATTAGATGAAGTGAATTTTACTTCAAGGATTTTGTTGAAGGTCTATTAGATGAAAGTGTATCCTAAGTCAACCTCCATGAGACATGACAGCTTCTTTATTAAGCACTGGGTATCTCTTTTCCCCTTGCCCTTCTGCATTCTCACCTACTGTTAAATATGGTTAGTTTTGCCCTAAGTTTGCATGGGTTCATCACTTTCTTCCTGGATCCCTGAAAGCAGGCCTAGAACAGCTGGGCCAAGGGCTGAGGGCTGCTTCCAGAAGCAGATTCTTCTCCCTTCCATTTCTGTTGTTGTTGCCCAGCAACAATTTGAGAGACTTTGGAGAGTTTCCAAAGGCCTGAGGACTTGGCACAAAATGGTTTGTGAGCCATTATTGTGAATGATCCCTGAATTATATTTTTCATTGCACCTTTCAATTTCACATATGCTTGTATACTCACATACTCCTGGGAAATTCAAATAATTTGCACAATAAGAAGAGACTTGGTGTATATACTCTTTGCCAAAGAGTTTTTACTGGGAGGTAAGAACAAAGTATGGCAAAAGACTGTCATCATAGTATGTGTTTCTCCAGGGGGCATAATTTCATAACTGCTTTTATAGGAAGACTGGTCTGATGCTTAAGCCCATGAGGTTTGGAGTTAAAGCACCTGACCGTGAAATAATACTACTGTCTACTTTATAGGTTGTTGTGTCAATGAAATCACCTTTATTTTGTAGTTTAACTGTAGTGGTCAGTGCTCTAGGAAGGCTGTCATTGTTCATGATGATGATAGTATTATCTCCAGAAGGATTAAATTAGGGCATTACACGTGTGTTTTTATGAGGTACACAAAGTCAGAAGGAGGGTTTGGAAAGTGATAAATTAATTGCATCGATAGCCCCGCTTATTGGCTTCTTGTTATTCTTGACCTTATCCTATAATTTGTAGTCTCTGCCCTCTGCCTTTGGACAGAATTGTGCTTTTCCTTGATCATTAGGATGTTAGCAAATGTTCCTCAAGTAGACCCTTACAAAGTTCTTGAGGGTCTCTGCATCTCCTCTTCAGTGAGCTTGCTTGGATTTGGAAACTTGCCAACTACATGGACCCAAGCCTGGACTAGTGTGCTGGAGGATGAGAAGGCATTGCTGAATTGGCACAGCCAAGGTCATCCAGCACCAGGCCACCCTCAAACACACGAGCTAGAAGGTCAGCCACAGTGAGCATAGCTGCCTACCTAACACTCAACTGACCACAAATGCATGAGTGAGTCCAGTCAAGATCAACCAAGCCTAGTCCAGAATAGCAGAACTTCTCACATGATCTATAAGTTCATGAGATATAACACATGGTTGTTATTAAAGCCAGAACATTACAAAGTGGTTTATTGGACAGCAATGAGTAACTAATAAGAAAGCATATACAGTGTCTATTTAGTACTAGTAAATGATTAATGCAAGAAGTTAATTTAAGTTTAAAATCTTGTGGGATTGTTAGATGCTTTTTTTCCCTGTACAAATGGCCATGGTCCAGAAGTCTAGAAATGAAAACCAAGTCCAACTTAGCAATTGCTTCCTTTGTTATAAATACCAACTCAGTCCATAGAGATGGTTAATTAATAAATAAAGCTATGGCTAGTCCGTTAAAACTGAGGACCTATTCTGGGTATTTCCCTCTGCTTACAGTAATGAAGTCTGGAAAGGAGCACACCTAATTCAGGCTAAAAATAGTACAACTAAATATCTGGAAAAGAGGACATGTGTTTGAAGGAAAATATTCAACCAAAAAAAAAAAAAAGTGGTTTTCTTCTTTTATAGACAACACCGGTTTCCTGAATGCCTGTGTCAGCTTTTTGGTGACAAGAAAGGATGAATAAGACGCGAGTATGGTTTAAAGTGCAGCGAGAGACAGAATAGTAAATTTACAAAGGCAGAAATGAAAAGCAGAAAGCGAAGACGATATAGGTGAGTGAGATGTTGTCATCAGCTTTGATGCTATGATGCTTTGTGGATGATTCGGCTCTGGGTGATAGGGTTGAACAGTTCTGTACCTCCCTGGCAAAATTCCAGTGTTCTGAGCCTTGGCAAATAAAAGCAGTGGAGAAAGAGCTGCGAGTGTTCTCCCACATTAGACCTACAGCAAAATTGTGAGGTGCAGATTGTTCGAGTTGGTAGACAACATGTGAAAGGAATCAGAATATGCTGTAGGCAGTATACGAGCATATGTCATTCATCCATTTATTCATGCATTGCTATTATAAGATATAGTATGAGCCATAAGGGTGGCATAAAGTTTTCATCTATCCGTCAATTTAGTTAAGATATTTATTGAACTAGATACTGTGCTAGACACGAGAGATACAAAAATGAAAAGGAACATGGTCTCTGTCTTACAGGAATTTACCAGCTAGACAGAAGAGACAGGGAAAGAAACTGGCATTGAACATACTGAATGTCATCACGAAGGAGGTTTGAGATACTGCTTTTTCCTCCCTGTGAAGTCCTGAGTCCATGGAAAGGCCGAGGGGAGAACCATCGGCAGCAACATGGCAGCTCTATTAGTGATGGAAACTGGATTGGGAAATGCAATATCACATCTGTCACCTAGAGGTTTTACCAACAATATTTCGGCCTAGAATTCAGCCTAGCACATTCAATGTACTGTGCCTACCCCACTCTGGCAGAGTGGGACAGTTGAAGCTTCCCGGAAAGGAAGAAGCTATGGTTGCCCAGTGGAAAGCAGATCACAGTGGATACTTCCTGCAGTCAGTCAAGCTTCTGGAGGTAGAGGATCAGGGAGGAGCTAAGAAAAGCAGCAGTCAAGATGAACTAAGCCCCTTATCCCCAGCCCACAAGTAAAATGCTCAGTCTTTCTTCCATGGGAATGAAGTCAGGGATACAGAAAGAAACCATATATGTTTCTCTCAGTGGTGTCTGTAGAAAAAGAAAGTCAAAGAGAGATGAGGGTTCTCCCCTAAAATCTGAGATGACACAGTGGGAGGCCCTAACCTAACCTGGATTTTGGGATTAAAGAAAGTTTCACCAAGGTAAAGACACATTCTTCTGTCTCAGCGGGAGTTGTAGAGGTGAGAAAACCATGGGTTACTGGGCTTCAGACAAGACAGTGATCAAGAATCGGTTCACAAAAAAGGCATTATCTAAAAACAGTCTTGGTTGGTAGATATATTGCAAAAAGTGAAATGGCTTGGCAAACTCATTCAGTGCAGAAAATAAGTTACCTGTCATATAATAGGAAAGCCCATGTCCAAGGAGAATGAGTGCCAAATTCAGCAAGTCTGTGGAGAATGTGTAAGAGTGTAGGGGATAAGATAACAACTCCGTTTGGAGCCAGGTATTGGAGCATCTAGGATGCCAGGATACTAAGATGGAATGTGAACCTATTTTCTTCTTCTTCCTTTTTTTCTTTCTTTTTTTTTTTTTTTTTTTTGAGATGGAGTCTTGCTCTGTCACCCAGGCTGGAATGCAGTGGCATGATCTTGGCTCACTGCAACCTCTGCCTACCTGGTTCAAGCAATTATCCTGCCTCAGCCTCCCGAGTAGCTGGGATTACAGGCATGTGCCACCATGCCCAGCTAATTTTTTAATTTTTTTATTTTTAATTTTTTTATTTTAGAGATGGGGTTTCACCATATTAGTCAGGCTGGTCTCGAACTCGTGACCTCAGGTGACACCCACCTCGGCCTCCCAAAGTGCTGGGATTACAGGTGTGAGCCACCATGCCCAGCCTGAACCTATTTTCTTTATACTCTATCTCACCTACCTGACCCCACTGCAGGATTCCAATGAGAAGTGGTGAGGTACTGGTAGGAAGCAAGGGAGCTGGGGAGATGGAGAGAGGAATACATGTGAATAAAACTGGAAGGCCAAGAAGGCAGAATCTATGGGAATGAGCATGATGAGGATTGCTGAATGAAGGCCAATAGCGAGACAGTAAGATGTTTGAGGAAAGGATGATTTAAACAGAAACTAGAACATCAATGCCATGGAGACTAGTCTTCAGTTCTTTGAATGCCCAGTTTAAGGAACCAGCATTCCTTTAAAATAGAACTATTCAGAAGACAGAAAAGTGGGCAAGGTATAAAGATGTGTTGAATCTATACTTAAAGATTATGGCTAAGTTCTGAGAGTGGGTGAAGAGTGGGTGAATTCTCTCTCTCTCTCTCTCTCTGTCTCTCTCTGTCTTTCTCTCTCTCTCACGTACACACACACACACAGACACACAGAGTAGTAGAGAAAAAAGTAAAAAGAAGGTTGCCAAGGAAAGGAACTTGGAGAAACAGCCCTTCTTAAGGGGCAGGGACAAGCAGAGCCTCCCTCAAAGGAAAAATAGAAGATACAGTTAGATTGAGAGATTTCCAAAGTATAGTGTCACTGAAGTGATGGACGCTAGATAGATATTTACCTGCAGTGTTGATATATTGGCATGGATATGCCCTCAATTTTATTTTTCTCCATTTTGGCTTTTCTTCTTATCTACAAAATGGAAAGCAAAATTTCTGCTTGGTGACTGAGAACCTGGATATTTAAGGATAAAAAGAATAATATTTTTAAGTACCTATCAATTGATTTTACTTTATCATTTCTGCCTCCCTGCATCTGTTTGCTAGTTTAACACGGGGAAGGGGCAGTGGAGGGCTGGGTGCTCTTTAGGGGAAGGAGGATCTCACATAGGGAAAGGCTCCTTCTTTCTGAGCCCAGAGGACTGAGAAGGATGTCAGAGATGGAGGAGAAAGGCAGCCAGGGCTGTAACCTGTAACATCTCCTGCTCTCAAGGCGGTGATGTGCTGACTACATTGGGGGACTATTTAGAGCAAAGAGCTCTAGACCACCTCCCTACTAAGCACTCACAAAGTACACCAGAAGGCAGAGAAGCCAACACATGGGATCCTAGCATGGTTTAAGAGGATGGACTGGCACAGAGAGATGATTTTATTAGCAGGCCTGAGATTCCTTAGATGACATACAGCAGAAGGAAACTAGGTTTCCAGCCCTTGGGACTGCAACTGGGCCCACTAAAGTGGGATTGAGGAGATCCTTCAAGAGACACTGAGAGATGGCCTCTGGGGTCAATGTTGCTGTGAGGGTGTGGCATGACTCAGAGAGGTCTGGATTCCATGGTATCATACTACCTAGAAATAATTACTATCTGTGGTTTATGAAAAGATCAAGTCCTTGCACTTAGAGCAAGGGCTTGCACAAGGTAGGAAGGTTCTTCAATTTGACTTCATAGCATTGTACATTTCCTGATATACAATGGCTGTCTTTGTTTCCCCTTCTTCATCAGATCCCTTGCTGTAAGACATGGGTTCAGCTTGATCCTGGCTTCTAACTTCCCATCCTCTTTTCTGGCCTTAGTAGAGAGGATAGCGCTTACTTCATAATGCCATTGAGGGACTCACATGCAATCTAGAGCAGGAAGCACTGTACAGAGCTAACAGCGGAGACCAAGGACTCAGACTTCCTGTACTGGACGCCTTGTTTCACGTTTCCTTACTTTGTGACCTTAGGGACTTTTCCTTGTCTGTAAAATGGGGTAATATGAGTAGATAGTTCCACTCAAAGAGTGGTACAAGGAAGGAGATAACTAGTCATGAAGTTCTTAGCATTATAGTGACTTGCTGTAATTATAGTAGAGATTCTATAGATGTTAGCTCTGTTATGTTTTACAAAAGATCGTACTACCCTGTTGGCACACTCAAACCTAGGACTAGAGTAAGTTTTGGACTTGGACAGAATGAGAACTGAGGAGGATCTTGGTGGAGGGATTAAAGGGGTGGTGGAGCCATTGGACTCCAGTGGGCTGAGAAGAGTTTATTATTCAGGGACGTCAGCATCAATGGCACTGAAGAGCCAGGGTGAAGCAAAACCAAGCAGACTTGATGAGATGCCTCCCAACACACACCCAAAGATTAGGCATGGGAAGCTGCCCTCCATATGGTACCATGGGGTCATGCCAGCTGTATTCCTGCACAGCTAGGGAAGTGCCGGTGAGAAGGAGACCAAGAAAAATAGCAGTGATTTCAAAGAGATGGCCCTAAGTAGAGATAAATTATTTAACTATTGATAATATTCATTTTGCAGTTAGCAGGGACTAATTTCAGCATTTTTCTTTAAATATTTAGCAAGTTGGAGTGAGGGAGCGTAAAATAATAGAGAAATAAAGAGACACACATGCTTTCCACATTGAAATGTAATATAATTCTGTGTAACTTTGAGCTCTCTGATTTACCAAAATTCCTTTAATGTTTCCCTAGCCCATTGTAATCTCATGATTAGGATGCTAAGCCCTGTGGACGATGGGTACATTTTGTATTGTTTACTGCTTAATTTGATGTCTGGTGAATAGTAGGTATTTGATAAATAATATGAGAAATGAATGTTTCCTTCCACTGTTTAGCATATCTACTTTTAACCAAGGGCCCTAACAAAGTGTGGAAATGTTGACATTCGGTTTGGGGTCATCTCCTTACTCCCTCTCCAACTCTATCCCTCAGAATTTGTGTCTCCGTCTTTCTACAGTCAACTTTAAATTGGAAGAAAGGATCAGTCTCATTTACACTAACACAAAAAACAAATAATGTAATATGTCATGTCTCCAACAGACGTTTGTTCATTAACTGGTTCCAATCCTTGGCCTTGGGGTGGTGTTTCTGCCATTGGGTGGGATCTATGGGAAGAGCAGGAAGGGAGATCTTCGGTAAGGTGAGAAACACTCAAATTATGCCTCAATGGCACTGGGTGATTCTGCGTAGGTGAATGTGCTTGCTCCAATAGTAAGCTTTGCCTGTAATAACTAACTAGTAATACAGATTTTCATGGGAGACACAGACCACTCTCTCTCTTAATCCCCAAGAAGGGAAAAAAAGCTAATCTTGGAGTTTTAAATTTCCACTCAAAATGAGCTTTGTGGTTTTTTTTTTGTTTGTTTGTTTTTGTTTTTTTTTTTTTTTTAAGTCCAGTTTCATTGCTTCCTCCTTGTGAATGAAAGATCACACAGGCATGGGTTTCTGAAGGTTATCTATAGCTTTGCCTAAAATGGTTATAATTGGAGCAATGAAATAGTGATAACTGCAAAGCCTGAATAACATTATAGCATTATGCAAAATGAAGGCACTTTAGAAGAATAAAGGAACGATGACAATGCAAATCAGAGCCTGTGAAGGTCACACGTTTTGCATAAAGTGCCTTGCAGTCTAATTCATGTGAACTTCGCCTGAGGAGAGGAAAGTGACTTATTAGAGCACAATGCTTTTTCAAAGAGCATTACTGCAGAGCCCTGGATCTGCTTACACGTCCCACAGGCGGCTGCAGGAACTTGGAGAGGAGCTGGGTGTAGGCATAGCTGAGCTGAAATTATAGAACCTTTGTTCAGAAATAAAATATCCCAACTTCATGATTGTACTCAAGCTGTCTTTCTTAACCCTTTGATGGCTGAACTGAATGAGAGTTGCTTAGGGAGCAGGGACAGGCAGTTATTTACGGGCTGCCATGTTTATTATCTCCTTTTATTCTCAAAGTAATTTGAAACAGAAGAGTTTATTTTTATCCTTTTTACAATTTAGGATATTGAGGCTCAGAAGTAAAATAATTAGCCTTTGGCACATGTATAGGTGTTGTAGCTGACATTCAAGCTCTGTTAGATCCTGAGGTCCAAGGTTATTTCACTGTATCATGCCATCTAGAAAGAATTACTATTGGTGCTTTATGAAAGGTCGAGTCTCTGCACTTAGAGCAAGGGATTACACATGGTAGGAAGATTGTTCTATTTGACTTCATAGCATTGCAAGTCCCCTGAGCTCCAAAGTCTGTCTTTGTTTCTCCTCCATCAGATCCCTTGCTGTAAGACATAGGTCCAGTCTGATCCTGGCCTCTAACTTCCCATCCTCTTTTCTGGCTCAGTAGAGAAGATAATGCTTACTTCATGATGCTGTTGAGGAACCCAAATGCAATCTAGAGCAGGGAGCACTGTAGAGAGCTAACAGTAGGGACCAAGGAGTCAGACTTCCTGGACTGGACCCCTTGTTCCACGTTTCCTTACTCTGTGACCATAGGAAATTATTTTGTCTATAAAGTATGGTAATACAAATAGATCGCTCCCCTCAGAGGGGTGTGAGGAAGAACATAATTTGCCATTTAAAGTTCTTAGTATCAAGACTTGCGTTGTAATAAAGATTCTATAGATGTTAGTTCTGTTATGTTTTACAAAACTCCACTACCCTGCTGGTACACTCAAGCCTAAGTCTAGAGTAATTTTTCATCATGATCAGAGCCAAGAAAGAGTTTCTGCTATTACTGCAAAAAGGTTTTCTATGTGGCCAGCGTTGCACAGACTAGCCGAATCATTAGACTCACCTGAACTGCTAGGTCAACAGGCAGAGGCTGAGTCCTACCTTGGAAATCCAATCTTTGCTGCACATGAAAACTTGGACAGGATTTAAAAAAATATATTGATATCTGGTCTCCACCACGGTGCCACCCTAGACACCTGGATTGAGAACAACTGCACCATAGTTTTAACAAGCAGACTTTATTTTTTGATAAGGCAAGGATATCAAGTTCAAGTCTTCACTGAGGAGCTTTCCCTTTAGGTACTGGGTGTAAAAGCTTATAAATAGAGCTCATTTGGTTAGTTTGGCATGGTTGCAGATAAATGGCTGGGGCAACTGGAAGACCTTCCTGCCCCTAGGAAGGGAAACTCTTTTCGTATAATTTACACACATAAATACTTCACAGAATAATACAGGACAGGACAGAGGTATTGGTAATACTCTAAGTTCCATAAGAGTTCAGTAGAGAAAAAGAGCAGGTGTGTTAGGATAGAGAGTAGATTTTGTACTCCAGATGGTGTGGAGTTCAAACCAATTTTCCACTGCAAACCAATTCCGAGACTCTGAAAAATTTATATACTTTGGAGGATATTAACTGTTTGGCAGGATTGTTGTGAGAATTATCAATACTAATTCAAATATAGCAGAATGTCTGGTTTATAGTAAGCATTTAATCAATGGTAGCTATAATTTTTGTGGGCTGAAGTCTTCCAATATGGTTTCCTGGATGAGCTCACTCAAAAAAACTTAAGCCTTAAGGAATGAGAAGTTTTAATGTTCTGTTTGCCATAAAAGCAGAGGAGAGGGAAGAAGAGGCTGAGACCAAGGTGCTGAAGGTTGAGAATGGTGATCTGACGGGATGGAGGTGTGAGTTACCTGCTTCACACCCACTTCTACCTTCTTTGGAAACAACAATATTTGCAATGTGTTTGATTCCAAGTGACAGATCATGATTGGTTAGTTGAATTAAGTCATGAACACCTTTTCTACCTTTATTTTATTTTATTTCTATTTTTATTATTTTTATTTTTTGCCTTTCTTATAGGTAAGGGAGATGATAGAACCCAGTTCAGGCCAATGAGAGTTAAGGGGAAGTTGGCTGGTGGACTGAGAAGTTTTCTTTCTAGATAAAAAGGACAGATACCTCATTCCCTTTTTCTTCCTGCCTTTATTTAAAGTTGTGGTTCTTGGAGCTATGGGACCCACTCTAGGACCCATTCTATAACCATAAGGGGATAGCAAAGAGGATAAAATACCAATTTACTAAAAATAGTGAAGTTGAAAGATGGAAGGAAGGTGTTTCTGATAGGTATCCTTGAGCTGCCACATACTTAGGACAATCTATTTACACAATTCTTATATAAGGGAGAAAAATTCAATATGGTCATGTGTTGCATCAGGATGAGTTGGTTGACTACAGACAGCATAGATGACAGAGGTCCCATAAGATTATAATGCTGTACTTTTACTGTATCTTTTCTATGTTTGGATACACTAACAATTACGCTTGTGTTACCATTGCCTATAGTATTCGGTGTAGTGACATGCTGCACAGGCCTCGGAGAAACAGGATATGCCATAGAGTCTAGGCGTGTAGAGGCTGTACCATCTAGATTTGTGTAAGCACACTCTATGATGTTTGCACAATGACGAAATCACCTGATGACGCATTTTGCAGAATGTATTCCCATCCTTAAGTGGTACATAACTCTATATAAGCCACTGTTAGACCAATATTATTTTATTTACAACCCAAAGCATTCCCAAATTGCATATACACATGGCTAAAGCATTGATAATATGGCTTCCCTTCTCCTCTCTAAAGATTAACCTAGTTCATCCTCTTCCTATAGTTAACCTCATAGGTCTAAGATAAGAAAGGCCTAGAAAAAGCCTTTTTTGATGGAGAGTTGGGTAAGATACAGAGGAGAACTTGTTCACCTAGGATATTTTTTTCCCCAGGAAGCACCTCTCAAATGTGTCTATCTGTAATACACATTTCTTCTATGGATTTTAGAAAAGGCCACCGGAAATCTACCAAGAATTTAGAATGAACACTACCTACTTGAGACAAATGATTCATCCTATTTCTGGAAATCAACCATGTCACCCAAAGGAAAAGAGCCAGTCTATTGTTTTAATACAATGTGAAGCATTCCCAACGTTTGCTCAGTGCCCTTCTCCAAACCCTAAGAGTTAAATTCCTCCGATGGAAACCCAAGTGAGCTTGTGCACTCTGAGGGGATTGGGGTCACATTTTCTAGAGGTAGATTACTCCTTTGTCATTTCAGGTATAAGCCATTGTACGTGAGCACCACTGTGCATAGCTGTTAGTGCAAAATCTGCTTCTGTCAAGTTTCAGGGAATATAAGGGTATGAATCATACCGAAATTGTATATTCTCGTGAAACCACCATGTCTAATCTAGTGTTTGGTGTAACACACTAACACACTGCCCATTGTTGCAGCTCAAACATCAGAGGTTTTATTTCCCCCCCCCCCTCCTGATCCAGGATTAGCCAGAACCATGTGTGCTGATAGATGGAAGATGTGGGTATCCCACAATATGTGACTTACAAAGATTGAAGTACTCCAATTTTTCTCCCATTCTGATGTCATAGTGCTTGAAATTTCAGCATTCCTTAGCTTTTAGTTCTTCTCTAAACACATATGTTGCTAGTATAGGTGGTATATTGATGAGTTTACAGTAAGAAACTAAGGTGTAAATGATTAATTTCATTCTATTCTCTTGTCTGGTAAACCGAGATGAGTGGAGGCAGGAAGTTTCAGTCATACTACACTGTACATTCTTCTTTGTGCTACAAACATGGCCTATACATTTTTTTTTCATCTTGATTCCTTTGATCACTATGTTCTTGCGTGGACTGTCCTTCCTCTCCCACCTTTATCTTCCCACATGTCTCTACCAGTCAATGTTTAGCTCCATAACTCATGTCTTGGTTAATTCATTCACTCAGTCACTTGTTCAATTCTCACCATCCCAGCGCTTGTGGAGCCTAGAAAGGGAAATAGAGGTTAATCAAAGATTCACATATTCAATATAGCATTACCATCCCTGGAAAGCATTCTAATGAAGAGGCATTTGGTGCTATGAGAGGGTATTGTAGGCGGATTTTCCCTGGTCAGGGCAGTAAGGAAGGGCTTCCCTAAGGAAGTGAGGATTGATCTGTAACTGCAAGGGAAACAAGGGGTTAACCAGGCAGCCACCGTTGGCTCCAGGCACTCATAGGATTGTGGATGGTTAGGAAGATTAAATGAGGCTGTGAAAGTCCTTAGTAGGGTTCCCAGCACATAGTGTATGCTCATTAAATAGTGACTGTTATGATTACTGGTAGAGTTTGATTGTGAAATACAGCCATATTCAATAGTATAACCTTTTAACCTTTGTCAACGTAGGCTAAAGTCTTCTAGTTATAAGGTCTGAACTCATTCATGACTTCAGAACTCATGAACTCATTTTTTGAACTCATGAACTCATTTTGGGGGGAACTCAATTTTTATATCACGGTATGGGAGGCTGAAAAGCCAACTGGACTGATGCCTCAGGCAAGATATTAGTCTTGTTTCCTTTCCCTGCCTCCTAAGACATGGATTTTTGGCTTCTGACCTCTATTGTAAATTGAAAAGCAAAAATCTTACTTCAGTGTTTATCAAAATTTTAAATGCGTATTATCATTTGACTCAGCAAGAATCTAAACTTACACAAATACATATAAGCCTAAAAAAAACAAGGGCAAGGCTGTTCATTTCAATATTTATAACAGCAAAATATTAGAAATAATTTAAATAACCATCAATTTGGAAATGGTTCTGTACATCTCTATGTCCTGTCTATGAAAGACTATACAGGAGTTAAAAGCCATGAAGTAGATCTTATCCAATAAGTCCAAGGAATATTTCAAGTAAAACTGAAATGTCACATATAGTATGATCCTATGTATGAAAAATAAATCTAAAAAGAAAGCAATATGTGTGAATAGTGTGATGGTCAACAGAGTGTACTCCATTGTTAGACTACCTGGGTTCAAATCTCAGTTCCCCCAGTCCTAACTGGGTGAGTTTGGGCAACCTGTTTAACCTCTCTGGCATCAGTTTCTTTACAAATATGAATAAAAATAGTACATACCTCACAGGGATGTTGTGAGGTGGGGTTTCACCATGTTGGCCAGACTGGTCTCAAACTCCCGACCCCAAGTGATCTGCCTATCTTGGCCTCCCAAAGTGCTGGGATTACAGACATAAGCCACTGCACCCGGCCTGCTTAGTATTTTACAGTAGTTTATATTTTAAAGCAAATTACAGATATCACATTTTAACCTCAAATACTTCAGAATCCTTATCTAAAAAGTAAGGCTATTATCTTCCATAATAATACAATTATCATATTCATAAAAATTAACAGTAATTTCTTAGTGGCATGGAAGGCCCAATCCAAATTCAAATGTCCTTAATAGGTCCAGAAGTTTCCTTCATAGCTGATATATTCAGACCACACACTGCATTGGGGAGTCTTTCGTGGTTTTCTGAAAGGCCTCTGGAGGGCATCAGAATTATGAGGGCTGCCTTGGTCCTCAGCTGGAAAGCGGCAGTTGGAGAATGGCTGTACTTTCCTGGGTGATGGTTTCCCATGGCAGAGGCTAAGGCACCCGGCATTCTTGCTTAACGACCAAGAACCAGAACAGGAACAAGCCTATGATTACCCATTGACCTGAGGTGGGGATTGTGTGACCAATATGCAAATCACATGCAAATCTGAGAAAACTCCACCGACTTCCCTTAAAAGGGTCAATGAAAACTGAAACGCATGAGGATTATTGCATCTATTATGAGAGAGAATATGTTCTTAAATTTGTGGAATTGAGGCTTTGTTGGTTTATAGCACTTTCAACTTCACTTTCCTTCTCCAGACAAGTGAATTTGGCAGGTTATCAATAGTCCTCTGCTTAAACTTTGAAACTTAAGTTACTTGTCCCGAGCAGAAAATCTCCTTAGCTGATCAGTGCTATTGCTACACATGTACTGCCCTGATTGCCTTAGGACTCCCAAATTCAAGCCCTAATTCTGCTGATAATCCCGTATGAGCTTCATTCCAGCTTTAAAAATCACTCACATCCTCTGGAAAATGAAGGGGTTGACCTAATGATCTTCGAGTTGATTTCTGGTTCTAATGCTCTAGGTATCCCTGAAAAGATATGGCTTTTTTTTCTCCAAAAGTATCTCCTGGAATTTGATGGAAATTGAGGTCATAGATATTCCTTCAGTGTTCACTGGAAAAAAAAAAGGAAAACAGCAATCCTCATTCATTTTACTAGCTGTTTCCTCATAATTTTTTCCCAGTTTTATTTTTTTTTTGTTTTCGTTGATGAGAAAGATCATTAATAGGACACTTGGATGTATTCATCCAAATTGAAGTTTTGATCAATCCCTCTGAATGATCTTAAACACATGATTTTGAGAAGAAAGTCTTGTGAGTGTTCCATGACCGAACCTGATAACTCAATACTGGTTAAGATACTGGAACAAAACCAAACACCCTCAAAGATGCAAGATTAGAGAGAGGACCTGGGTGTTTAGAGGCTGTGTCTCAGCTTCCTGCACGATGTGCCAGTTTCTAACTTTGAACGCTGACAGGTGAAGGGAGAGGACATTCCTTGAATCCTTGCCAAGAGCCAGGCCATACATGCATGGCTTTATTTAATCCTCACCACAACTATAAAAAGTAAGTATTCTTAATCCCATTTTCCAGATAAAGAAACTAAGGTTTAGAAGATAGTTTTAATTACCCATCCAAGGTCACACAGAAACGAGCATCAGTGGATCCAGGCCCAGATGTGGTGCCAAAGCCCTCCCTCCTTTGCCTTCTCATTATCTGCTCTCCTGTGGTCTAATTTTACTCTAAAAATGATAGACGTTGATGCTGGTCAAGACTAAGAGAATGTGGATACAACAGAAGTGGTGTCTGAGATATTTTCTTTCCAAGTGTATTTGTTGGATGCTTGATTTTTGAGCTGCAGTCTTTAGCAGCCAAGTATAATTCTGTTACTTAATATTAAAGACCTAAGCTGTCAGTTCCCTGTTAATTCCAGGTCTTCACCCCCATACTTGTTCTACAGCGATAACTTTCCCCTTCTTTATCTGGGTACTGCTTTCTCATTGACCCCTTTGAGAGCTGCCTCTGACTCTCAGGCTAGGCCAGGGCTCCCTGGTGTGCACGCTCCTAGTTCTTGGGCCTTCTCCTTTTGAAGCATGTGTTTATATACATGTAGTTGCTGTTTAGTATGAAGCAGGTTGGTACGGAGCTTCAGTAAGTGTCTGAGTTGAGATCCCAGACTCTCCAGTAAGTAAGGGACCCTGGGATCTGAACTCAGACACTTACTGAAGCTTAATACCAACTTCCCTCATGCTAAGCTGCTTCTATACAACTGTGGACCAGGTTACTTAACCCTCGTGCGCCTCAGTTTCCTCATCTGTGAAAGAGGGTTAATGATGGTACCTAGTATCCATAGGATGTTGGTGAGGATTATATCAGTGAATTCATGTAAAGTCCTTAGAACAGTGCCTGGCATGTAGCAAGCACTCAATCATTGTTAGCTATCATTATTTTGTCTTGCTTTCCAGTGAACAATCGTTCTACTTGGGTGGATACTATTAATATATCTGTCTCATTTACTGTTGTATACCTGGTGTCTATAGGCATTGCAGATACTCAAAAAGTATTCAGTTTATGCTCTAATTACAACCTTTCTGTATCATGCCCACTGAGTATCTGCCACATGCTAGGAGCTTTCATATACATGATTTCTCGCAACTCTCATAAATTACTTATTATTGGCATAGCTAATATAACATATTTCCATACTGTTGAGGAAATAAAAGTTCAGAGAAGCACACTGATCTACTTTGGGTCACACAGCAGTCCAAAAGCTGGGGTAGTATTGAACCCCATATCTGGATGACTCTGGGCCCAGTGCTCTTTTCTTTCATCTAAGTTGCCTCTTTGTGCCACAAAAGGACAATGGACCTTATGTAAACCCTATGTAAATAGAAGGTTCTGGTTTCATGAAATCAAAGCCAAAGCAAAGTAAGCAGAAGTTAACAAAAGAGCTATAGTCATCTGATATTTTATTTTTTTTCTTTTAAAAAAGATACCTCTTCCTTCTTTCCTAGATACCAAAAGCAATGTTGATTCCTGAGCAGAGAACAAAAATCATGAAGGCCTCTGCCATGGAGTTCACAGATTTCTGTGTAGAGGACGAAGCACCACTTTCTAATGCTTATTTATTGGTAATTATGATGGACCTGTTGGGCACTCTGAACTGTGAGAATTCGCAGCTTTGGACCATTAAGCTAGAAGACCGCTGGAGAACTGTTGCTATCTGTACCAAATTAAGAACAGTTTATTTCAGTGCTTCTCAAAGTGTAACGTACACACGAATCACCTGGAAGCCTTATCACAAAGGCTGATTCTAATTGAGAGAGTTTGGAGAGGGACCTGAGATTTGACATTTTATTTATTTTTATTTTATTTTTATTGTTATGTATTTATTTATTTTTTGAGACAGAGTCTTGCTCTGTTGCTCAGGCTGAAATACAGTGGCCTGATCTCAGCTCACTGCAACCTCTGCCTCCCAGGTTCAAGTGATTCTCCTGCCTCAGCATCCCAAGTAGCTGAGATCACTGGCATGCATCACCACACACAGCTATTTCTTTTTTTTTTTTTTTTTTTGTATTTTTAGTAGAGACAGGGTTTCACCATGTTGGCCAGTCTGGCCTCAAACCCTTGACTTAAGATGATCTGCCCACCTCAGCCTCCCAATCCCCTGCTGGGATTACAGGTGTGAGCCACTGCGCCCAGCCAGATTTAGCATTTTAAACAAGTTCCCAGCTGATGCTGATGCTGCTGGATCAAGGACCGCCCTCTGAGAAGCAAGGGTTTATGGGGCTTCCTTGGACTGCACTCTGGCCAAAGGCAGTGATTCCAGTAAGGCGTGCCCTTTGCAACCAAAGGAAGAGCAGGGGTCTGCTGTGGAGCCGCCTGCATCCAAGTCCAGATCTGCTGCTTGATAGGTACGGGCCCTTGGGACAGATTCTTCTCTTGGAATCTGAGTGTCTTCAGGTATAGATGGGTGTTCTGGGTGTTGGGAAGAAGCAACAATTGGATGCAAATTATCTCTGAGGGCCTTTTCAGTTCTAAGATTGCATGACTGCCTGACTTGTTCTAATGCCTGCATTGAAGTTGAGGTGTGTGTGTTTAGGAGGGAATGGAGAGGAACTTGGAATCTTATGAAAGAGACGTCTAAGCAGTTGCTTTGGAAACCATGTTTGTGATAAAACTCCTTTGCTTTTTTTCCTTTTTTTTCTTCTGCTCCTTTGTTGTCTAGTCCCATTCCACCAGGTGGCCAAGCGCATTTTGTATAAAATACTCCCTCCATCTCTCATGCTCCCCATCTCCCTGGGTTCCATCTTTTCTGTTGAATTTGCATTCTCTGGCATATTTAGGGCTTTTAGAAGTTTTTCGTGTTACTATGAACATTGAAGAGACGAAGGAAAGCAAGAGGAAAGGAAGGGAGGAAAGGAGGAAGGAAAACTTACTGCTCCTCTGTGCTTTATTAACACAAAACTTTATGGAAACGTGTTCTATCACACAGTGTTACTGGCACTGGATTTATTAGGTTGGTGCAAAAGATATCGCTGTTTTTGCCTTTAAAAGTAATGGCAAAAACTGCAATTATTTTTGCAGCAACCTAATATTTCTATCAAGTGGGATTTTAGGAATATTATGAAAAAAAGATATACCTTCACAAGTAGATAGAGCCTACCTCTCACAGGTGAGATCATCATACTGACCATAGTCACTGACTTTTTTGGACAGTCTGTCAACGTATTAATACATTCAGGGCTGATTTGGCATCAGGTGCCATGGAAGGTGTCATAGGAGGTACAGAGGTGCATTGTACGTGGAACCATGGCTCTCAGCATGGTTGGGTCCCCTCCTGTGAAAAAGCCAGCAGAACTATAAAATAGGTGGCATATCCTTGCCCTCTTATGAGATAGTCAAGCGTTTCTCCCTCCCATCATTGAGTGCCAGGCCTAACCTCACCCCTCTTGCTCCCTACGTCATATCCAGCCTTGCCCTTGATCTTCCATAGGTCCTGGCCTTGTTCTCATCACTTCATCCTGATATTCTGTCTTGGCGCTCAGGATGAAGGTTTAGACTCTGCTTGTTTTTCTCCCTCCTTGACTTCAGTCGGATCATGTTCTCTTTTGGGCTATACTATTCTAGACCGCCTGAAAAATCTCCATAAGTCAACACTGCCCTGGGGGCTCCTGCATCCTATAAGCTCCTGGGTCAGTGTATTAGTTTCCTATTGCTGCTGTAATATTATCACAAAGGCATTGGCTTAAGGGACAAACTTATTGTCTTATGGTTTGGAGGTCAAAAGTCCGAAATGGTTCTCAGTGGGCTATAATCATGACATCAGCAGAACTGTTTTTTTTTTTTTTTTTTGTTTTTTTTTTTCTGAGATGGAATCTTGCTCTGTCGCTAGAGTGCAGTGGCATGATCGCGGCTTACTGCAATCTCTGCCTCCTGGGTTCAAGGAATTCTGCCTCAGCCTCCTGAGTAGCTGGGATTACAGGTGCCTGCCACCGTGCCTGGCTAATTTTTGTATTTTTAGTAGAAACGGGGTTTCACTGTCTTGGCCAGGCTGGTCTCGAACTCCTGACCTCGTGATCCACCCGAAAGTGATCCTCCCAAAGTGCTGGGATTACAGGCGCCCAGCCAGAACTGGGTTCTTTTCAGAGGTTCTAGGGCAGATTGTTTCCTGGCCCTTTGCAGTTTCTAAAGGCTGCCTGCATTCCTAGGCTGATAGTCCCCTTTCTCAATTTTCAAAGCCAGCAAGGGCCCAATGAGGGTTTCTCATGGTGTCATCTCCCTGGTTGTAAACTTCATGCCTCCTTCTTCATTTAAGGAATTACACTGGGTCCACTGCATATTCTAGTATAATCTCCCTACCACGGATGCAGCTGATTTGCAACCTTGATTAGCCCTGGGAGAAGATTCCACTCAGACTTGGGCAGGAGGTAGCTTGAGAGGCAACTGGCCAGGGAAGGTAAAAGACGGCTCAGAAACATTCTTGTCTTTATACTATACATTTGCTCTCACCTACTTCACAACTTTGCCAAGGAGAAGTATATCTTGTTGAAAAACATATTCTTCTGAGATTACAACAGAAAATTCAATATGTAGCAATTGCTATCAAAAGAACAAAACAAACATGTATTAAATATTTAAACTACAGCATAAGAAACATCTATTATTAAATGCAACATAGGTTATCAATGCCATAAATAACAATAATGAATAGTCTTCAGTGTTTTGTAGGAATGAGCTTTATGTCAGCAATGAGCTGAGTATTTTACATACAGATTATCTTTTAATTTTTAAAGCAACTCTATGATGAGGTAGGTGCTATCTATATTTACTTTTTTTTTTTTTTTTTTTTTTTTTTGAGATGAAGTCTCGCTCTGTCACCCAGGCTGGAGTACAGTGGTGCGATCTTGGCTCAGTGCAACCTCTGCCTTCCAGGTTCAAGTGATTCTCCTGCCTCAGCCTCCCAAGTAGCTGGGACTACAGGCATGAGCCACCACACCCAGCTAATTTTTTGTATTTTTAGTAGAGACAGCATCTCACGTGTTAGCCAAGGTGGCCTCTATCTCCTGACTCCACGATCTGCCTGCCTTGGCCTCCCAAAGTGTTGGGATTACAGGCATGAGCCACCGTGACTGGCCTGATATTTACATTTCTAAACAAGAAAATACGGACTTAAAGAGGCTTGGTATGTTGCAAAAGGTCTCAAAGCTGTATATGGAGAGGAGGGATTTCAACCTGGGTTTGATTCCGTCTCCCGAACCCAACCGCTAGGCTCCACTGCCACTTTAGGAGTTCAGCGGAGAGAACAATCAGTGAGACCTGAGTGGCTAAGAAAGGCTTTCTGAAGGTGGTGATATGTGAACACCCATTTAAAAGGTTGCTCCCCTGGAATTGTCTTAAAATCTCTCAGACTATAGAAAGAACCAGAACTTATTTACCCTAGAGCTACCAAAACCATTTCACCCCCAGGGCTTGCCTGTGCATTAGGGCAATGTGTATTGATGAAACGTGCTGGTTTTATTTCAACTTCCCACTTTCACCTGGGTGAGGCAATTAAAAAAGAAATCACCTTTGTTTGCTTTAGGCCTGTAGATTGGCCTCTTTTTTTTCAGCCCTTCAAGAAACATTTCCAAGCATGGCCTGAAGAGGGTGTGCTTGGGTGTAGGGGAAGGACGGGTGGGATGTGCTCAGTGTGGGATATGTTCTCAGCATGCTTTAGGGGCTGTTTTAAGGAACACAATAAGGTGAATTTGTATCCCATTAGAGACTCTGCAGATCACGCAAGTCATTCATTCCTTATTAATCATTCGCTTAGTAGGCACTATGAATATGGAAATGAGCAAGACGTAGCCCTTTTAAAGATCTAGGAGTCAAGAAGAAAATAAATAGAAATCAACTTCTATGAACAAACTCAGGCACAGTTATAGGAAACATGTATTAAGCACAGACAAAGCGTCAGGTGCATTAAACATCATCTGGTGCTGATATTAATCTTACATTGTAGATAACATTATTCCTTTTCCATGAAGGAAGATCTTAAGGTTGGTGTTGCCTAAAGCCCCACAACTAGCAAGCAGATTAGTTAGGATTCAAATGCAGTCCTGCCTGACTCCACAACGTATTCACTTTGTGCTAAACCACGTGATACCCCCTCATAGCCTTCTGGAGCAGGGATCAGCAAAGTTTTGCTTAAGGAGCCAAACAGTACATATTTTAGTCTTTGCCAGTGAAGAGACAAATGAAAGATGTTATGTAGATACATATATATTCATTTAAAATGAAACCAGCCAATCATGTAAAAATTATTTTCAGCTCACGAGCCATAGCAAGGCAGCAAGCAGGGTTTCCTATAGACCATAGTTTGTTGACCACAGTTCCAGGGCAATTTCTCTCTTCTATATTAATACTTCCATATTATATGTAGTTTATATATATATATACATACACACACATACACACTGCATATGTTTATCTACAGAGAGACGTTTATATATAAACATGCAGTATGTATATTATACTACCGATCTACATATATAGTATGTGTGTATCTCCACATATACCTTATCTGACATTCTAATGCATGTGTTTACATATTGTTACTTCTACTAGGATGTGATATCTTTGAAGAAAAAGATCATCTAAGCCACCCTTGTTTCTCTAGAGAGCACTACAAAATTCTTGCCCATAGTAATGCCTAATAATGATAGTGTTGGAACACATATAATCCATTATTATTTACCAAAAAGACTCCGTGGAGAAGGCCATGTGTGTTTGTTTTATATTGCACCAAGTCACTAATTCTGTGTCAGGACACGAAGTGGTTTGGCTGCTTGAAGTGGTTTTGGGAAAGGCTCTAGAATTTCAGAAGTTGATTGGTTTCCAGGCATCGTGACTCCTGGGCTGAGAAGCACAACAGCCTAATGCTTAAGTTCCTGAGTTTCAGAGATTCACAGATCTGACTCCCAATTATTTTCCTGCTACTTTTCCTTTTTGAGAGGGCATGGTTCATAGGTTGCAAGTATCTGTGACAATAATGATAAAAGTTCATATTCCCTGTGTTCTTACTGTGGTCAGGAACTGGTATGGTAGCTTACATGTGTGAAATCATTTAATTCTTATATCAACTGGCAAAGGCAGGTCACATCATTGTCCCCATTTGTTAGAAAAACAGAGGCACAGACAGGTTAAGTAATTTGCTTAAGGTTACACAGCTAGGAAGCGTCAGAATGCGATTCAAACCAGATAAGCTGGCTACAGAACCTGTAGTTTATTATTATTAAAACTCCTATGATATTTTTTCTCCAGGGAAATTTATATGAAAAAAACTGCAATTTCAATAGAACTGGAATGGAGGTTTCCCAAATCTTGGATTTGGGACCTACGGTGGCTCTATCTTTGATCTTTTTCTCTCTAAAATGATGGGCACTATAAAAGAGCCACATCATCTGCTTAGAAAATGTTATTTTTTAAAAACTTCATTGAGCAAGTGGTAGATGCTGTTGGAGTGTGGAAGTCCACATACCTTTCTGTTCTTTCTGTTTTTCTATTAGCTGTTAGTTAAGTCTCCCCTCATGGAGACTTCATACTTATAGTGGTATAAGAAGTGAGGAGAAACCACTGGGTGTTCAAAGGAGAGCCATTGTGTCAAGAAAGCTAGAGATAGTTATGGGCAGGTGATCAGTCTAAAGAAAAGACTCAGGGCCCATGGCAGTGACCCCCAACCACCTGGCAGATGTGTGCTTCACTGAGGCAGCCAAGCATCGTCGTTAAGACCTTGATTGTCCCAGACCCAACTCCACACTCTGAGCTGTGTGCATCAGGGGGAACTACTTACAAAGCCTCACTTTGTTTATTAGCAAAATGGAGATACTAATACAAATTCCAAACCACTAATTTGCATATCTAAAATCCCCAGATACCTGAGAAGAGAAAACATTTTCATAAGCCCATTGCAAACTCATCTTTGACCTGAACTGGCATGAGATTGGAGACTGGAGACTTATGATCTTTCTTTATCCTATTCTTTGTGAATATGCATGTATTTTGTTGCAAAATATTAATGTGTTTGATTACAGCATACTATCCCAGACCCTGCTGGTGGGGTTAAACAAGATATAACACATGTACTATATTTTCTTTCTTAAATAATAAAAATAGTTATGAATTTCAAAATTTGGCCTCAAAAGTTTTGGATAAGGGATACTGGCCCTGTGCTAACCACCTCATTAGGTCTTGGTGTGGATTAAGTAGAATGAAATATGGAAAGGGCTTAGCAGAGTTTAGTGGCACATCATAAGTCAAAAACAAATATTTCGTTTCCTAAATAGCTGTTACATTCTATGAATTAGGTATATTAGTTGAGCAGTTTTGCTCTATTGCCCCATCGATTTTACCCTTAACAAGAATACTGCAATACAATTTTGTTTAGAGTCCTCTACTATTATTTCCCAAGATTTTTTTTCAAGATGCCTTCTGAACATTTTGAATCTGGTGCTTTCATGATTTTCAAAAAATCTCCATAAAAAAAAATTTTAAGACATAGAAGGCTTATCTTCCTTATTCCAAAGACACTTGAATAATTTGACTGAAATATTGAGAGAATTATCACACTACCTGAAACAGCCCATCTCACACCTGCATAAGCAACAACGTCACGTCTGCTGCCCAGCCAAGCACAATCAGAATTGTCTTCAGTTGTTATGAGTGTTCACAGATACAATGTAAACACATATGCATCTTAGAATAGATGATTTGCAGTACTGCCCCACAAAAAGTTGTATTTAGATGGAATTCAAAGAGGCCACCTACGGCATGCTGTAAAACAAACAACAATAAAATAACACGTTCTCACAAGTAGATTTGTTCCAAAATGGATTGGGCTACCTTTGGTACTATTAAATTTCAATTTTCCAGCAATGGGGACTCTTGAGTCTAGACAAATGCTTACTGGGCATATTGTAGCTGGACTTCAAATTTCACAAAGCATTGTGCATGAGATGACCTTTGAGAACCTTCCAGCTCTCAGATTCTATGAGACTTGAGGAAAGAAGAGGCAATCCAAGAGAAGGGGGAAACGCAGATGAATTGTCCTTGACCTCCCATATTTTGCTTGATTCTTGGAATATTCTCTTCGGACGGGTTGGTTTTGAAGGTCAAGTGGAGTTCACTTCAGTCATATATTCGGCCCTGCTTCTGTCCAAAACCCAAAGTATAGGAAAAAAGTATTGAGTTGTGAAACATAACTATGATAAAGAAAAAACTTTACATTTCACATAAAATTGTTAGATCAACTTGGCAACATATGCAGAAGCAGTGCGGAAGCGACTCAGCCTTTAAATTAGCTACTGCTGATGCGTACTGGTATTCTACGATGAAAAGGGTTCAAGAGTGAACACGACACACCCCTTCACCTCTTTCCCTTCCAGAGCTCTGAATCAACCAAGAGATGCAAGGGGGCTGATAGTTGGAGGACAGAATGCCAGCTTTATTACTGACAAAGCAAACACTGGAGATAAAGACTACAGTGGGCTTTCCAAGAGTCCCCAGAATTAGTCTGGCTTTTCTGCCCAGTCACTGAAAGGGCTGGAAAAATCAAAACAAGACAAAACCACCATAAATATCTTTCTCCTTGAGATAGGACCTTTACCTCCTTGGTAGGGAATACAGGTGCTCTCTGCAAGCCATTACATCCTATAAAGGGGAACAAAGGGGAGCACTGTAGAATGTCCATCTTTGTCCCAAACTTTGCAGTTAGATGACCTTGAAGGCCCTCTAGGAGAGGAGTAAGCAGGTGGACTGCGGTATTTAGGGAAAATCAGTCTTTGTGGAGAAGTTCCCTATCTAATTAGCCTTCCCTTGTTTGAAGCCTTTTTTGGTGGGACCTGGGGGTGGAAGAGCCCATCTCATTTATAGTTTGTCCTTTGGAAGCATTCCACTCTCCTAAATGGAATTTTATATTGCATACTTTCACACACAAATTGTACATAACCTTGACCCTTAATTTGGAAGAAGAGAAATAATGTATTCTATTAAAAGGAGGCCCCCCCATTTAATTGCACAATGATGTGACGGTGAAGCACCCCTAGAGAAGTGTTCTTTAGATACATCTGTGCAGAAGGAACTAGCTGCGGGAACTGGGCCAGTCATGTCACTGCTCTTGGCCTCATTTCCCTTGGGGATTAAGCCCAGTGGGGCACTGGAGGCTGCCTTGGTCCCTTCCAGCCCTCACATTCTCTCACACTCGGTTCTTCTGTTTCCAAGAACAATAATGACTGCAGAAAATATCATTTTGCCTTAGATTGTGATCTTCATGACTTCATCTGTGTGAACAGGC
The DNA here is from genome assembly GCF_037993035.2 of Macaca fascicularis. Lineage (NCBI taxonomy): Eukaryota > Metazoa > Chordata > Mammalia > Primates > Cercopithecidae > Macaca > Macaca fascicularis. The sequence continues at coordinate 136,570,190 of NC_088382.1, forward strand.
AAACATTAAAAAACAGCTGAAGCATAACACAGGATCTAAGGCCATGTCCAGGGGCCCTTCCTTAAAGCCTCCAATTGAGATAAACTTTGAAACAAACAGCATTTGTGTGTCAGGAGAGAGGTGGGAGAAGGTAGTACCATATGAAGTGGAGTCTTTATTCAGGGTCTAAGCTCTCGTTTCCTGGGACAGTGAGAACTTTGTATTTTTGGAAAGCTTGCCTGAAGTGTTTGCCTGTTTCATAGCTTGAGGTCAGGGAAGAAGAACAAGATATATCTGAGCCGCTTCCTTCCTGAGCCCTTCAACCCCTCCCTGCAACCTAAGTCTGCAGCTTCTGAACTCTTTGGCTAGATTTCCTGCTCAGGAGAATCAGGTCAACTCGCACACACGTGCACATACACACATACAAACATGTATGCAGACATACAAACACGTATACACACAACAGCATAATCACACTCCTTTCTACCACTGAGATGAGCCTGATTCCCCTGTGGAGGAAGGGATGGTTTGCTACCTGGCCTCACACTGCCCCCACTCCTTGATGACATCCTTGCCTCACCTGGCTTCACTGCCCCCTCTGGAGGCTGCTACAATACTGTGTACATTTCCAGACTACTTTCTTTGCCTGGAAGGGTGCTAATTTTGTTTTCACTATATACATAGCACTTCTAGTTCATAGCTCTCTGAATGCAAATCTGATTTACCTTTGATTCCCTGGTCCGAAGCCTTAGTATATAAAGAGCCATCACCTCATGATTTTTGAATAAATTTCAGATTAAGGAACATAGGAAACACCTTTTGGGATCTCTGCTCATCTCACAACCAACCCCACTTAACTGCTCACTAATAGGGGTGGACGTCTGGCAGCCGTGTTTCAACTCTCTAAGATTGTCTGTATGGGCCAATCAGAGTCCCTCTAGCAGGTTGAGAGAGAGCGCTTAGCCTTTCCCACAGCAGGAGCAGGGATGTGAGGTGGCTCTCCTTCACCAGGTCTCCAGAGAAACAATGTAAGCTCTGCAGAAGATACAGAACTGGGCCGGGTGCGGTGGCTCACGCCTGTAATCCCAGCACTTTGGGAGGCCAAGGCAGGCGGATCATGAGGTCAGGAGATGGAGACCACGGTGAAACCCCGTCTCTACTAAAAATACAAAAACATCCGGGCGTGGTGGCAGGCGCTTGAAGTCCCAGCTACTCGGGAGGCTGAGGCAGGAGAATGGCGTGAACCCAGGAGGTGGAGCTTGCAGTGAGCCGAGACTGCGCCACTGCACTCCAGCCTGGGCACAGAGAGAGACTCCGTCTCAAAAAAAAAAAAAAAAAAAAAAAAAAAAAAAAAAAAAAAAAAAAGATATAGAACTGAAGACCTTTTATTAACAAAAATAACGCAAGGTTGTTATAAGAAATCAGATCATGCATACTCATATGATGGAGGAGCCAATGTTCAAGACTGGCTAAGAATATTTTATAAAAGAAAAATAGGAAGAGGGTAGGGGCTTATCCTACCAGATTAAAACAGTATGGTAGTGAAGTATGAATACGGTATGTTAGCAGAACAGACAGGATCCAGCTGCATATAGGCGCTTACTCAATAATAAATGTGCCACTTCAGTGGGGAAAGGACAGATTACTATTTTCTTAATGGTATAGAGACAATTGATTCCACATTTGGATGAAAATGAAGCTAGCTTAAATGGAGTACAAAAAAACCTACATGAACTAAACATAACATCATTATTAAAAATAGTATTAAAGACTATTTTTATACTTTGAGGTGGAGGCAGTGTTTCTAAGCAAGATAGAAAACACAGAAGCTATAAAAGAAAAAATATTAGCAGCTTCAGGTACATTAAATTAATAATTTTTAAAATTGGAAAGAGATCCCATAAAGAAATAAGCCAAATAATTATTAGAAAGTATTTGCAACTCATATGATGCACAAGACGATATTATCCCCAGGATGCAAGGAGTTTCTACAAATTAAGAACTAAAAGATAGGCAACCTAACAGAACGACGACTGGGGGCATAGTTTTAAGTCTCCCTCCCTTTCTCTTTATAAAACACTAATTTTTATTCAAAGCAATAAGCAAAAGTTTAATTTGTTCTTTGTCCTCTATACGTAAAGTCCACAAAGTTCTGTGGGAATCATCTCTTTTTAAATATGAGCTGCTCAATTTTGACATTGAATTCAGCTAACCTATATTAACCAAGAGAAAGCAAGAGTGCGTTGAATTCCCACTCAAATTCATTTGACCACTATTTGTGCTACCACGCAGGGGTTTTATAAAGCCCCAGGAACGGGGTATGCAAACAGTGGTACCTAACTCAATTATTTCTCTTCCACCTTTTTTTTGTTTGTTTGTTTTTTTAATTCACTAGACTTCTTCAGCAGCTGTTTCAAAGGAAGGGAGGGAGGAAAATAGGAAGGATGGGATGGATGCAGGCAGGCTGGCCGAATTGGTCCCTACGGACTTTGGGAGTCTGTTCCTGGTGCAGTTCCACCTCTAGCCACATGATGGCGGCATGAGCATTGCCGCACTTCTGCGCTCTCAAGTCTAGCACTTTAAATCCCCAGTTTTAAAGCCAGGGGCGCCTGGGTGTGTTTGTGTTTGTGCCTGCAAGTCAAGGCAATGTCCAGACTTAGCACTCTCAGCTGCTCTGTAATGCAAGTCGACAGGAAAATCTACAAGGGCTTCACGGTCTTTCTTTCTAGAAAAATCCCAACAGGGATTTGATAGTAAAAAGTACTTCGTAGTCATTTTCAGATGGGGGGAGAATTTCCTGAAATATGCAGCATCTGCTCTGCCGGGTTTGCAATCTGTGCACAGGTATTGCAGTTAATGAGCCACCGGCTTGCTGCTTCCAGGGCCAGGCTGGAGCAGTCAGCTGGTGGAATGATGGGAACTGCAGTCGGCAGCTCTGCACCAACGTGCCCCAGGATGGAAAATGTGATTTGTGACAGAGAAGCTTGGGAATAATAATGAAAACATAATTGCTCCCGGCTGATTGCTCTCTTTCAATTGCAAAGCTGTTTCACCTCTTGTGAGAGGAACTGTAGTTCTAAGCTTTCATTTCTCTAGAACAACTAGAGGCACACCCAGCAACTGTCCTTCTGCCCCCAGTGAAACTTGGATGTTTTTTTTTTGAACTCCAGAGAACAGCTGTCCCCCAAATTCAAGAAGAATCCTACTTCATCTCCAGGATGCCTGGGGCACCTTGTCTGTTCAAGCAGAATCACCCAAGTCATGAATGTGGCTTTGAACCCTATTATTCCCATCCTCTGATCCCTGGGACCAGGCTCTCATTGGGTTGGGTGGTGGTTGTTGTTTGTTTTTGCCTCCTGAAAATAAAAAAACATTAAACCCCTGTGTATGAATGAATTTTTATCGATTTTTCATCTGGTCATCCTGCAGAGGAGGCAGAGGCTGTTGACACAGTCTTACAGACTAGGACTCCAAGAATCAGCCAGATGAACGCTATGTCCCGAGTCTTCACTTCCCAGCTCAGTGGTGGACAGCAGAGGACTGTAAGGTGAGCTGCCCTGATTGGAGTCCCCCTTCAGCCACTTTAAGTTAACAGATGTCTCTGAGCTCCAGATTCCTCATCTGTAAAATGAAAAGAAAGATGTCAATTGCTTGGGTTTTGAGAAAGACTGAAAGAGATCATGGATGTGAAATACTTGGCGTGGGGCCCGGAACCTCTCCTGTGGCTGGGAGTGAGTGGTCATGCTGCACATTGAGAATCTCTTTACACAAGTGCCTAGCCTCCTAGCCCCACAGTCTGTGCAAACATTTCCATGCCAATCTCCACAGTATTTGTGCAAGTAATTCTTCCTGCCATGGGGCTTCTCTGGCTGACTGCAGAACGTTGCTCAGCTTTAAAGGACGAACTGAGAGGTTAACGCTGGCGGAGCCACCCTAACCAAAGGGGGACAGGATCTGTTGGATAAATGCATCTGCTCTTCATTCCCCCAAGGGTGATGGTTCTGAGACATGTCTCAAAAGAGCGGGGACACTGAGCCACAGTTACTCCCAGGAATGGCCCAACACACAGCAGATTGCTACATTCATGTTTCTTTTTCCTGTCACTCAGCAGTGCTTCACTCTTGTTCCTTAGAACCACCTCGCAAATAAACTACCTTGACATGCCCTGACCCAAGCTCTTTATTTGGAAACCCAGGCTAAGACAGGAATGAAGAGAAGCCAGACCTTGTGACTCGAAGGTTAGGAGTCTTTTGATTTACAGACATACACACAGACACACACACTTTGTTTTGTGTCCATGGCAGGCAGGTGGAGGAAGGGGGAGTTTGGCCAGCTCTACGGTCTTTCTAGGTCATCCCATATGTTGCTGGGGACCTCAAGGGGCAGACAGTGTCTTCATCAGGCCCTTTAAGGACACAGGTTCCTGTGCATTGATGGCATTAGTGCTAAAGCCCAGTTGCCCCAGCAGCAGCAACCAGCTTTGATCTGGTGCTGGCATCAAGTGGTGCCAGCAGCTGTCTCCATGATGTGATTTAATGGCACCATTAGACTCTGCCATGCAAATATATTATATGGGTGGAGTGGCACTCTAACCTTAGGCCATTTGTCACACTGGGGTAAGTTGGAACTTGCAGCAGAGTAGTCAGTCCTGGGTGAGTGCCATGTGCCCACCCCCACTTTAAGCTACCATTTATCCATGATCAATTATGAGTCAGCACCACGCTAGCACTTCTATACCCATCAGTCCTTTCTCAGCCCCTGCTTTACAACACAATCACCTGGAGCACCTTTAAAGATGCCAGTTGCAGTCCCCACTCCCCTCCAACCCCATCCATTCTGTTTTAATTGGTCTGAGGGTGTGGCTTGGGTATCCATAAAGTTCCTCAGCTAATTTTCATTTGCAGTCAAGTTTGAAAACCTCTGATACCCAGTTGTCTTTTTCATCCTTACCCCAACCTTCCTAGAGAAACATCTTTTTTTTTTTTTTTTTGAGACGGAGTCTTGCTCTGTCGCCCAGGCTAGAGTGCAGTGGTGAGATCTCTGCTCACTGCAAGCTCTGCCTCCAGGGTTCACACCTTTCTCCTGCCCCAGCCTCCCGAGTAGCTGGGACTACAGGCACCCGCCATCACCCCGGGCTAATTTTTTGTACTTTTAGTAGAGGCGGGGTTTCACCGTGTTAGCCAGGACGGTCTTGATCTCCTGACCTCGTGATCCATCCGCCTTGGCCTCCCAAAGTGCTGGGATTACAGTCTCGAGCCACCGCGTCCAGCCTTCCTAGGGAAATACCTTTACCTCTCATTGTTGAGGATGGGAAGCAGCGAATATCTTGGAGCAGTTAAGTCACACAGCCAGTTAGCTGTGGAGCAGGGATTCAAATGCAGGTCTATCTGACATGTCAGGCTCCAGTCAAAGTAATATTTGCCAAATTTTCTTCTAAAAATCCCAAAGCAGAATGTGTTCTTCCAAGAGAGGATGTTAGGGTGACCAGAAGCAGTCTGGAAATTTCTTGAAAGTCTCAAGCTTCATCTTAAAAACTCCTCATTTGTTTCAGTAAAAATGGTAAGATTTTACATTATTTTTGACAAAGTTGATATTCCCAGAAGACAGGCTGGGGTCGTTCATACCACACTGTGCTCACCGGGCATTGTATACAGTGATGTGAGCAGCTGAGCCTGTTGTATACACTGATGGACAGGAGAGGACTGGAGGACATGATGAGGGGATAGACATGAAAGAAGGAGAAAGAAGAACATGGGGAGAAAGAGATGGGCATCTGGGTGCCCTCAGGACTGATTCTGCTAATATTTCTCACCATATATCTTTTAAAAAGTTCTTAGCTTCAGAAGATGCAAGCATTCAAGATTGGTATAAGAGCATAGCTCATGATGTAAATTTCACCTATCCCATATTTCAGAGGGTGACAATTTTTTTTTTTTTTTGAGATGGAATCCCACTCTTTCTCCCAGACTGGAGTGTAGTGGTGCGATCTCGGCTCACTGCAACCTTCACCTCCTGGGTTCAAGAGATTCTCTTGCCTCAGCCTCCCGAGTAGCTGAGACTACAGGCACCCACCACCATGCCAAGCTAATTTTTCTATTTTTAGTAGAGACAGGGTTTCGCCATGTTGGCCAGGCTTGTCTCGAACTCCTGACCTCAGGTGATCTACCCGCCTCGGCCTCCCAAGACAAATATTTTTTATAAAGGGTTAGATAGTAAATATTTTGGGCTTGTGGCCTATGTGGTCTCTATCACAGCTATTCAACTCTTGCTATAGCACAAAAGTAGCCATAGACACTACAGAAATGAATGGGTGTGGCTGTGATCCAACAAAACTTCAGGTACAAAAACAAGCAGGCAAGTGGGATTTGGGCTGTGAGCAATAGTTTGCTGAACCCGGTTCTTATTTTGCTTACTTATAAGTGTGAGTTAGATAATTAGCTTAACTCTTGATCTTCTCACTTGATTTATCTATAAAATCTCAATGTAAAGGCTAGACTAGGTAACCATAACAGCTTCCAGTTTGCTCTGGGAGTGCACACATGCACTTGTGTTGCTAACCTTCCAAAATGGATTTGGTTTCCAGTTAAGGCACTGAGACTTGGCGAGGTATAGTGGCTCATGCCTGTAATTCCAGCACTTTAGGAAGCCTAGGTGGGTGAATCTGTTGAGTCCAGGATTTCAAGACCAGCCTAGGCAACATAGCAAGACCCCCTCTCTAGCAAAAAAATACAAAAAATCAGCCAGGCATTGTGGCATGCACCTGTAATCCCAGCTACTTGGGAGGCTATGGTGGGAGGAATGCTTGAGCCTGGAAAGTTTAGGCTTCAGTGAGCCACGATAGTACCGCTGTACTCTAGCCTGGATGACGGAACAAAACCCTATCTTTAAAAATTAATAAAATAGACACTGAGACTTTGAACAGTTTTGTCTAATGCTTCACATCTAACATGTAGAAGGCCAGAGTTTGTACCCAAGCCTTTTGGTAACTAAAACCCTGATTCTTTTCCAGGCTATAACCATGTTTCTAGGCAATTATTTGAAAATGCTTCTAGTCTAGAGATCTATGAGGCTATGATTTCATTTACCTTCTCTAGCTGGCTCTTTGCCCAATATGTGACAGTGCTAAAATATGCCAGGCAAACCACTTTTAAACAAATAATATACCTAAGATTGAATCTATTTATCTGAGTGCATTGACTTGGCATCCCATCCTGTAGGCAAATATCAGGAGACCAATCTCTTTTGGGACCCACCTCCTTCGTCAAAAAATATTTGGCAGTTCATCTGAAGCATCTCCTTATTTCTGCTCTTCCAGCTGTCTCCATTATTGAAGGTTGTGTAAGCACTCCCAGAGCGCAATCCCAACAACACCGGTCTGCTAAATGCAATAGATACACTCCCCCTGTGTCATTGGCTTTAAATGGCCACTGCGGAAATAGCCAGGAGGCCAACAATCACTGTGGTCCAGATGCCCACTCATCCTGTCACTCATTTCTCCTCTTCTTAAATTTCAGCCCAACATGTATTTATGTGTCCAATCATTCTAGGCATCCAAATGAAGAATACAGATGTGCCCTCTGCCTCATCCTCTGGAAGCTGGGGTGCCAGGACTGTGCTAGGTGCTTAAATATATTCTGTCCATTATGCTATTTAATTCTTCCAGCAGCCTTATAAGGTAGAGATTATGATCTTCATCCTACATTTATAGAAGATATGTGCTAAGGTAGCATCTCTTCTCCCGGAGAGCTGGGTACACTTGGCTCAAATCTCTACTCTCATGTGTGGGGACACTTAAGCTCTCCCTTGAGATTGTTGTAAGGTTATTGGTGGGTACACCCTTCACACTTCCTCTGTATACTAAAATGTATACTCATTGTTACTCAATGTATACTCATTGTTTAGATTTTGGAATGGATGACTTAAAGGATTCAGACAGTCATATACCAATGGCTCTTAAGTCTCTGGGGTCATAGATCCTTTCGAAAATCTGTTTAAGGTTTAGCAGATTAGAAAACACTTGTAGGCCAGGCACAGTGGCTCAAGCCTGTAATCCCAGCACTTTGGGAGGCCGAGCCGTGCAGATCACCTGAGGTCAGGAGTTCGAGACCAGCCTGGCCAACGTGGAGAAACCCCGTCTCTACTAAAAATACAAAAATTAGCCAGGCGTGGTGGCGGGCGCCTATAATCCCAGCTACTTGGGAGGCTGAGGCAGGAGAATCGCTTGAACCTGGGAGGTGGAGGTTACAGTGAACTGAAATCGTGCCACTGCACTCCAGTCTGGACAACAGAGTGAGACTCCCTCTCAAACAAAACAAACAAAAACCACATGTAATTATCTATAACTTGTATACTGTTTCAGAGGGTTTATGGACAAAACTGAGTATGTGCTAAATGTAGGTTACTATGCTAGACATGGAGCTACTGCTAGCACCTGGTAGACCCTTGGAGCAGATGCTTCTGGAGCCCACCCCCACTACCCTGTTCCTTATCCTCTTGCCCTTACCACAGTGCACACCAGCCCAATGTCCACCAACAGCTCCTGCATTCCTCTAAGGGCTTTCTCTTAGCACATGATTTGCTACCATTGTGACGACCTGAAGTGATAGGAAATGAGTGCCACCACCCATCCCCCCCAACCAGAAGAGCCCTCAGTGTATGCATACCCTAGCTACCACTCCCTTTAGTGAGGTCAATCCCAGGCACGTGTGCCACACTGTCTCCCAGTTCACTCAATCAGATTAAGCTCCATTGCCCACACTGGTGGCTGGCTCAAGGGTTCATCTTTTACTGGCTACCTTCTTTTTCCCCACTTTCCTACCAGTGTACCCTTAATTGCCAAGTAAATTAGTTTATTTGCACTGAAATCCTTGTTTCAGAGACAGCTTCTGAGAAATCCAAACTAAAATAGCACTCAATAGTTTTATGCAGAATGTTTTATTCCTTGTCCTATATGAGATTTAATGGGTATTAATTTTACAGGTGGGGAAACATGACACATAGGCAGAGTTACAAGCTCAGAGGTCTAGGGCAAGGTGGATGCTAAGCTCAGCCAGGATCAAAGTCTTTTTACTCAAAGGCTTGCCCTCTTTTTCATTTATTGAGACAATGAAACTACTACATGTCGTTGGGTGAGACGTTGGGCATACACGGGACAGTGAGTGAGATAAGGTCTCTATATGCAGCTCACATTCTGAAGAGAAGAGAGACAATAAGCACATATGACATGAAATAATATTGTGATGAGGATTATCAAAGAAATATACAGGATGGTGTTAAAACAATTAACAATTAAAATGGGGGAATCAGCGGTATAGCCAAGGGAAAGTGGTACAACCTTGGACAGGGGTTGAGAGAAGTCCTCGTGCTCCTGGGTTCTCCCTCTCACTTCATTGTATTTTCATTTAACAAATGTTTACTGAACTCACACTATGTACCAGAAAAGAAAATGGACAAAATCTGTACTCTTAGGGAGTTTATAATTGGAGAAGAGCTAGGGAATAAACAAATGAGGGAAATACCAGCTAGTAATAGCTACTTTGAAAAGAAAAATAATAGGTGATGAGAGATAGCATATTTTGTCCTTTTCCACTGAGGTTCCCTGAGAAGATTAAGTCCAGCTACTCTGACACATACATAGGATATAATAAATTAGTTTTTATGCATCTAGAATGGTACTGCTTTATGTACAAACCCTTGAAAGAACTGAACAACAAAAATCAAGTTACTAAAATTATGTGTTGTGTTCTGTGATTCAGATGAGCAACACCAGTTGTGAAAGGCTATCTAAGGGAGGTATTAAGCAGAGCTCTGAATGTCAAGGAGCCGGGCTGGGTGCGGTGGCTCACGCCTGTAATTCCAACACTTTGGGAGGCCAAGGCGGGCAGATCATGAGATCGGGAGTTCGAGACCAGCCTGACCAACATGGTGAAACCCCATCTCTACTAAAAATACAAAAATTAGCCAAGTGTGGTGGCCTGTGACTATAATCCCAGCTACTCAGGAGGCTGAGGCAGGGGAATCACTTGAATCCGGGAGGCAGAGGTTGCAGTGAGCTGAGATTGTGCCACTACACTCCAGTCTGGGGCACAGAGTGAGAATCTGTCTCAAAATAAAAAACAAAAACAAAAACAAAAAACCCCTTGAGGGTCAGGGAATGGCAGGTAGTGGGAAAGGTCAGTGCAAAGCCTTGAGGGCAGAGTCTGGCTTGGCTGCTCAAGGAACAGAAAGAAGCCACGTGAGGCTAGGCAGGCGGATGAGATGAGTGGGAAAAGAAAATGGTGCCAGAGAAGTGGGAGAAGGTAAATTATGGACAACCTTATTACTAAAGTTAGGAGCATATATTTTATTCAAAGTGTGGGCAATAGTTTAGACACAGCCAATAATCAAAGAAGGAAGACCAGTTAAGATGCTTTTAGGACATGTAATTAGGCTTTATCCAATGTGGTAGTGGAATCAACAGGAATTACTGATGAATTAAATATGAAGGAAGAAAGAAAGAGAAAGCAAAGATAACACTTGGCTTTATGAGTGGCAGATGAATGGTAGAGCCATTTACTGGGATAGGAAAGACTAAGAAGAAACACATTTGTAAAAATAAACTGAAGAACCCTGTTTTGGTTATGTTACAATTGAGGTGACTACTTGAATCCAAGCAATAACATCAAATTGACTTCTGAGTATGTGAGTCTGGAATCTGTAGAGAAAGATCTAAGAGTCTTCACCATGGAGAGGATGTGGTCACCTAAAATGACATCGACAGTCCTGTAGGACTTATTGCCTGGCTCAGCATTTTCACACTCTCAAGACTGTCCTGTTTTGGCTGATAAATTACATCCTTGTTCTCTGTGTAGAAAATATACATAGCAAAGTAAAAAGAGCCTAGGGAAGACCCCAGGACATCACAACACATATAGGCTGAGGAAAAGAAGAGGAGCACGACAGATTGAGGAAAAAAATAGTCATTGAGGTAGAAGGAAAACCAGAAAAATGTGGTATCACAAAGACAAAGGAAACATGTTTCATGAAGACAAGATAAGCAAGTCAAATGTTGCTGGAAGTTCAAGCACGCAAAGGACATGCATGGGATCTGTATATTTCATCTGCTGGAACTCATGGTTCCAGGTGATGGGACCGTGGCTTTCTACAGGACACAGAACAAGCTGGGCCTGCAGAAATCTAGGCTATAGCATCACAGATGAATTAAAGATGGTGGGCAGTGACATGGGAAAGCCACGGAGTATTTTCTTTTAGCATGCACGGAACAACTGAGACAAATTGAAATTTCTTGAGATGAACAACGCCTTGTCTATGACATTGGCTGATTTTAAGCTTAGAAAACGTAGACATTTATTTCAGAAAATAGAGAGCCTCCAAGGGCTCTGGCTTCCCAATAATGTTCCTACAACTGTTATTGCTACTCTCTATTACTACTTCCACTACTGCTTCTGCACATCATTTCTTCTAACTCCCAGGCCAGTGCTGTTTTCCAGCAGATCATGCTGTCTCAGCAAAGCTTCCTGGCTGGTTATATAAAAGGCAATGTGGGAAAGAGTTAATTGGCAAACAGAGTGACTACATTTGCAACCCAAGAAGGCCTGCTGTGACTTGTTATCTGCAGAGCTAAGCAGCTTGCCGTACAAGTGATATTCAAAGCTCATTGCTGTTAATGCCAGTGGGGCCACTTAACACCTCCCCGTAAATGGTCTCAAGATTAATATCTTGCCATTTATTTTATGTTATTTTTCCCCTTTGGAAAGCAGTCTTTCCTCATTTTTTGCCTTCAGGAGTCAGAATTGAGAGAAGGTCAAACCCGGGGTGTGATGTGAACCTGACAGTTCCTTTCAAACTTCTCCCTGTGCAGCATGAATCATAGAGTTGGAGAATTACTCAGAAGAAAGGAAAGTGCATGGGCCTTGGAATCACAGATCTGTGTTCAAATTCTTAGTAACTAAATGAAGGAACTATGTAATTCATCTCAGCATTATTTTCTTTTCACTTGTTAAAATGAAAAGACACAATGCAATCTGTATCTGGGGCCTTTTTTGAATACCTCACTCTAATGTGGCTTCTACTCTCTCCACTTGATAAAACTAATCTTGAAGTGCATGTTCATTACAATTGATGCACATTCTTCCCTGAAACATTTCTGTTACCGCATGCATTCCTAGTTGTCTTTCTACCACCCTGGTTACACTTGTTCAGTCTTCTGTGCTAGCTTTCTCTCCTCTATCTGATCACAGAATGTGAAAATAAGCTTTTTTTCCCTCTTCTTAAACACTCTCTCTAGATAATAGTCATCATTTCATTAAACACCATGCAGGTGCTGACAACTCTCAGATTTATCTCCATAGCCTAGATGTATCTTTGGAGATATGGTCTAGTTTGTCCACCTGCTCACTCACTATCTCCACTTGGATGCCCTTTACACATCCCACACTAACATGCCTATGAATCTTGAGCTTCTCCTTAAAAACCCATTCTACTTCAAGTCTACCACATCTCAGTAAATGACACCATTACCAACCTCATGACTCCAATTAAAAGCATGAAGTTCATAGTATATCCCTGTCTTCTGCTCTCCATATAAAATATATCTGCACCTCATGAGGATCCTATATCCAAGTGATATGGTTTGGGTTTGTGTCTCCACCCAAATCTCATGTCAAATTGTAATCCCCCTTGTTGGAGGAGGGGTCAGGTAGGAGGTGATTGGATCATGGGGGGTGGACTTCCCTCTTGCTGTTTTCCTGGTAGTGAGTGAGTTCTCATGGGTTCTGGTGGTTTACAAGTGTGTAGCACCTCCTCCTCCTCTCTCTTTCTCCTTCTCTGGCCATGTAAGACGTGCCTGCTTCCCTTTCACCTTCTACCATGATTGTAAGTTTCCTGAGGCCTCTCAGCCATGCTCCCTGTAGAGCCTACAGAACTGGGAGCCAATTACACCTCTTTTCTTTATATATTGTCTAATTAAACCTCTTTTCTTTATATGTTACCCAGTCTCAGGTAGTTCTTTGTAGCAATGTGAGAATGGACTAATACACCACGGATATCTTAAATTCATCAATTTCTCTTCATCTCCACTAGTACCTCCTAGGATGCATATCTTTAATTTTCCCCTCCAGATCCATTTTTCATTCTTCTCCAACCTGCATGATTCCTTAGCAGACTGAGCGGTATATGCTATTATCAATAAATTCCCCAGCCTTTGGAGCGGCTAATTGGATTTAGCTAGTGGAGAGTACTAGCTGGAAATTGGAGAGAAGGAGAAAACTGCGGTCAGAGTGTGTGTTCCATGGGCTCCTTTCTTTCAGGAGGGCCATAGACTTACAGGGATCCTCTATAAAAGGTGTCATTCCCATCAGGAGGCAGCCTTCTAGTTAGCCCTCCCTCCTCTTGTGCCTCTGTGCCCTGTGTAGTAATGGCTCTCCACTGGTCCTTGTCCCCAAGGAACTGCACAGCTCTCTGTGTCTTCCTTACATCCTGCCTTGCATGCTGCCTGTATTTAACCCTCCCAAGCTATTCTTCTTTAAAAATGCTATCTATTTCCTGCTGGGAGCATGACAGTTTCTGTTTTAAGTATTCTGTATTTTTTATTTGAGTCACCAAAAAACAACAAAAAAACAAAAACCACTGTCCTAATTAGCCTCCTACACTTACTAAAGCCAGCCTAATACAGTCACTGCAGCAGAACTGAGTGGTCATTTCAAGACTTATCTCATTTCACTTCACTGCTGAAAATCTTTAAGAAGCTTCCTTTTGCATTACAATAACCTCCTTATTATGGGTTTAAGTCCCTTCATCATCTGGCCCCTGCTTACTTCTCAAGCATACTTTGTGCTCTTCTATGGCTTTGTTTTTTTGTGCTTCAGTCATGCAGATACAATTAAATTCTTTAAAACACTCCAAGCTCTTTGTTCCCTTGTGGATTTCATGCATGTTCCTATTTATGCCTAGAATCCTTTCCTCACAGAGAACATGCATATTTGCCTCCTCTTCTTGCCGAGGTTTCAGTTTAGATGCCACCTTTTCAGAAGCACCATTTCTGACACCCATCCTAAAGTATTTCTTTCTTCATCATTCTCTGTCATGGCTTGTTATTTTCTTTCATAGCAATGACTTCATTAATTATTATTTATTAAATTATTTAATATATGTAACTCTTCGGTACACTGTAAGCATAAAGCCATTGCGGTGATGGTGGTGGCAGTTGTTTTTAACCTCACCCCATTATAAACATTGTCTGTCATATAGTAGGAGCCTGATAAGTATTTATAGATTTAAGGCATTGGTCAGGCATTAATACCTGACTCATAGTACATTTATTGAGCATGTACCATTTACCAACTGCTTTATGATCCCTGATGCTTGTTAGTAATATTAATAAGATAATCAAGTCCACTCTTTCTTCAGGTACTTCTGGTTATCATGGATGGTTTTTTGAGACATAATTCATAATTCAAATATTTAGGGTAATTAATTGATTTTCATAATGGGGCGGCATGTAGGGACACCTATTCTCTAATTGTCCTTTTTTATAAATACCAATCAAGTTTGATGAGTCGGAATAAAGAGAATGAAGCAAATTTACCCTCTTACAAGCTTGGGAAATAGGACCTGTTGGTGGAGAAGAGTACTAATCTATTCTAATAGATACAAATTGTTATATTTTAAAAATAGTTATCATTCATATTAAAGTGGATTCCAGCATAAATAAATAAAGATTTTTGGATGGATTTACAATCTGAGACTTCTTTGTCTAGTGGTATTTATCAGAATTACAGAAATAGTACTAGGAAAAAACCAGTAAGCCTCTTGGACACTACTATTCATTGCACATTTGAACCAAGACAGATAATAAATGCAAATAGATATAATAGTTAAATAGCACCACAAATGTTTTTACCTATTTCGGTGATGAGAAAAATTATAAGTGCCTCCTAAAGGACTTAGATTAAAACAAGTGTTGGGATTTTTTCATATAATTATACGTTTCAGATATAGGAGAAAGCCTTGAGTGGTTGTCTTTTGTGGACTAATGGCATGTGGGGTGGGGAAACAGAAGAGGCACAAATAACACCATTTTATAAATGAGGCAGCTGAGGGTTATGGGAATTGCATCTTGTCCAAGGTCAAAACAACCCTTCCGAGCTGGAGATGAGAACGCATACCTGAGTACCTGTCTCCTGGCACCATGATGGTCAGACTCAGAAGTTCCCTCCAGGCCCACATTTCAATTTTCTTAAATTTATATTTGGCAACACTTTACACCATGTGTGGTGATTTTAACAAGGTGAATAGTTACACCTAGGAGTCCTTTCATATCCCTATTCTTACCTAGGCCCCATAGCATCTTCATGAAGTTGGTATTTTGATTGAGGCTCAGAGAAGGAAGACCCTGCTTTTTGGGAATGTAAACTCATACAACAGCATGGCGGACAGTGTGGAGATTCCTTAAAGAGCTGATCCAGTAATTCCATTACTGGGTATCTACCCAAAGGAAAGTAAGTCATTATGTGAAAAAGACCCATGCACATGCATGTTTATAGCAGCACAATTTGCAATTTCAAAAATACGTACTCAACATAAATGCTTATCAACAAATGAGTGAATAAAGAAAATGTGGGACAGATACGCCATGGAATGCTACTCAGCCATAAAACGAATAAAATTATGGTATTTGCAGAAACTTGGATGGTCATTATTCTAAATGAAGTAACTCAGAAATGGAAATCCAAATATCTATGTTCTCATTTATAAGTGAGGAGGTCAGCTATAAGGATGCAAAGGCATATAATGGAATGATATCATGGACTTTGGGTACTCGGGAAGCGTGGAAGGTGGGTGAAGGTTAAAAGACTAAACATTGGGTACAGTGTACGCTGCCCAGGTGACAGTGCACCAAAATCTCAGAAATCAGCACTAAAGAAACAAAAACCACCTGTACCCTGAAAAAACTATTGAAATAAAATAAAAATTAAAAGAATGAAGGTGAAACAACCACACGCAAAAAAATATACCAGCTCTCCTGTAGTCACACAACCAGAAAGTGACAAAATAAGTCCTCCAATTGTGGGTGTGCTGATTCCAATTCTTACTGCCTTTTCACTTTCTGGTGTAAAGCCAGTGAAAACAGCACAGGTCTCTGTTCTCTTTCTTTTTGTTTTGAGGCAACAATTTTCTTTTAACGCCTGTAACAAAAGTGTGGTACCTTATTTCTCCCTAAAGACCAAAGGGTGGTGCCTTCCTCTGATGATTGCTACAGGCCATCATCTGTTATCACCTGCTTCAGCGTGGAGCCACTTACAGAATCATGGAAAGAGAATTTACCCTAAAGGGTCTTACTCAGTAAAGGTGCTGAGAAGAAGGAAGTGAGAGGGAATGGAGCTTTTCCCCACTGTCTTTACATAATTACTTCTTACAGGCAGTGTTATAGCAATGTATAATTACAGGCATATAATAATAACTCTTGTTCTCAGGCCCAGAATTCAGGCTATGAGGTTTTGCATAAATAGAATCTACCTTTCAGTGTTGTGTAGAGGAGAGGAATTGGGAAAGATTTTGAAGGACACAGACTTGGGTTCAAAGTACAGCTTCATCACCTGTTGGCTTTGTGGCCTTGGACACAAAGAACATCTTTGACTCTTGCTGCTTTATTATCTCAAAGGATACCTCAATAGGCTTTTGAAAGTTTAACTGATAAAATGTATGGAAAATATATAATAATAATATAGTAACTAAAATCAAATAGACACTCTAAAAACGTTTATTTCCTTCCCCTTCTCCATCCAATTGTGAGTAATATAGACTTTACTATAACATCTGCCAAGGACAATGCAAATGAATCCTCTTTTCACCTTGAGAGGCAGAAGGCATGCATGGAGGGGACTACTAAAAGTTGTGATGCTGTAAACCTATCCAGAAAACCACTGGCCAGTAGGTTAATGCCCCCTGTCCTCAATTAAGCTACAATACACTGTATACAATGAGAACTTTCTGTATGGTTTGAAGCCAAGAAGTTTCAAGCTAAGATAATTTACATGAATTGGCTAAAGTACACCCAAAGTAGGATATGAGTCAGTTGAGATCCCAGACTTCTGGTCTAGACAAGATCTATTCAAATCCAACCCAATTGGTTGAGTTTATTTTATTTTTAAGACCTATCTTTCTAAAGATTTAAGAATCTTCTCTAAAATCATACCCTAGTCCTTCTTACTTTCTGATCCAGTTTCTCCCCCTTTTTTTTTTTTAGGAATCCCTTTAGGTCACAACTTTCACTCAGGTATAATAATAATGTTCCTCCTACAGCTAAAAATAATAATGGTCAGTATTAAAAATAATAACAATATGTAGTCATTTATATTATATAATCTATTCATCAATTTTCTATGCATATAATAGCATTCCCACTTTACAGAAAATAAACTGAAATTTATAGAGGTAGAATAAATTGTCCACGGTCATTAGAGTAAGTGGCAGGGCACTTCTAGGTCTGTCTCATTCTAAAACCCATGTTCTGAATATATTTTATATTCTAATACACTATTTTCATTCCAATTGTGTATACATTAAATGTCTAGCCTCTTTTTCATACATTTAGGAGTAAATAATATTGCTTTATAATGTATTGAGTTCAGTCCCTTAATAATAGCAACAGATTTATAGTTTCTATGAGTTTTCCAAAGATAAAACGGCTGCTGACTTATCTCCAGTTGATAAATCAAAATATCATACACTTAACACATCCATGGCATCGTGGCCTTCTCTACCAAACCTGTTTCTGCCCAAATCATTCACTGACATGTCACAAAATGGCACCATTGTTAACCTTGTGTCTTAGGTGAGAAATTTGGGATTCCTTCTTACCACCTCGATCTGTTTCACATGTCACATTCTACAAATCAGTAAGTCCTAATGTTTTTACCTCTAAAATCTTAATCCACTTTTCTCTATTTCCATTTCCACTGATGTTCTGAGCAGAGGTTGGAGCACTCCTGGATAGAGGTGTCAGAGAGGGTATTTGAGAATTAGATGTGGAGCTTATTCAATGGGCTCTAAATTCCCCTCAAATTATGAGACTTCATGAACTTATCTCCTCTATTGAATGTAACTCTCAAAAGGAGGTATTTAAGGGCTCAATATGGCAAATGTAAGAAAAGCATCATTGATAGGAACATGTAGATAAGCACTCAGGCAGCTGTGGGCTGGACTATTTTATGGAGGGGGTGTTTTGTCTGTTTATTTTTGGCTTTTTATATGTATATATATATATATATACTTTAAGTTCTGGGATACATGTGCACAATGTACAGGTTTGTTACATAGGTATATATGTGCCCTGGTGGTTTGCTGCACCCATCAACTCGTCACCTACATTAGGTATTTCTCCTAATGCTGTCCCTCCCCTAGCCCTCTACCCCGTGACAGGCCCTGGTGTGCAATGCTCCCCTCCCTGTGTCCATGTGTTCTCATTGTTCAGCTCCTACTTATGAGTGACAACATGCGGTATTTGATTTTCTGTTCCTGTGTTAGGTTGTTGAGAATAATGGTTTCCAACTTCATCCATGTCCCTGCAAAGGAAATTAACTCATCCTTTTTTATGGCTGCATAGTATTCCATGGTATATGTGTGCCACATTTTCTTTATCAAGTCTATCATTGATGGGCATTTGGGTTGGTAAGAAGTCTTTGCTATTGTGAACAATGCTGCAATAAACATATGTGTGCATGTGTCTTTATAGTAGAATGATTTATAATCCTTTGGGTATATATCCAGTAATGGGATTGCTGGGTCAAATGGTATTTCTGGTTCTAGATCCTCAATGAATTGCCACACTGTCTTCCACAATGGTTGAACTAATTTACACTCCCACCAACAGTATAAAAACTTTCCTATTTCTTCACATCCTCTCCAGCATCTGTTGTTTCATGACTTTTCAATGATCACCATTCTAACTGGCATGAGATGGTATTGCTTTCTGGTTTGGATTTGCATTTCTCTAATGACCAGTGATGATGAGCTTTTCTCATATGTTTGTTGGCTGCATCAATGTCCTCTTTTGAGAAGTATCTGTTCATATCCTTCACCCACTTTTTGATGGGGTTGTTTGCTTTTTTCTTGTAAATTTGTTTAAGTTCTTTGTAGATTCTGGATATTAGCCCTTTATCAGATGAATAGTTTGCAAAAATTTTCTCCCATTCTGTAGGTTGCCTGATCACTCTGATGATAGTTTCTTTTGCCGTGCAGAAGCTATTTAGTTTAATTAGATCCCATTTGTCAATATTGGTTTTCTTGCCATTGCTTTTGATGTTTTAGTCATGAAGTCTATGTCCTGAAAGGTATTGCCTAGGTTTTCTTCTAGGGATTTTATGGTTTTAGGTCTTATATTTAAGTCTCTAATCCCTCTTCAGTGAATTTTTGTATACGGTGTAAGGAAGGGGTCCAGTTTCAGTTTTCTGCATATGGCTAGCTAGTTTTCCCAACACCATTTATTAAATACGGAATCCTTTCCCTGATGCTTGTTTTTGTCAGGTTTGTCAAAGATCAGATGGTTGTAGATGTGTGGCATTACTTCTGAGGGCTCTGTTCTGTTCCATTGATCTATACATCTGTTTTGGTACCAGTATCATGCTGTTTTGGTTATTGTAGCCTTGCTGACAGTTTGAAGTCAGCATGATGCCTTCAGCTTTGAAATTTTTGCTTATGATTGTCTTGGCTGTACAGTCTCTTCTTTGGTTCCATATGAAATTTAAAGTAGATTTTTTCTAATTCTGTGAAGAAAGTCAATGGTAGTTTGATGGGGATGGCATTGAATCTATAAATTACTTTGGGGAGTATGGACATTTTCACGATATTGATTCTTCCTATCCATGAGCATGGAATGTTTTTCTATTTGTTTTTGTCCTCTCTTATTTCCTTGAGTGTGGTTTGTAGTTCTCCTTGAAGAGGTCCTTCACATCCCTTGTAAGTTGTATTCCAAGGTATTTTATTCTCTTTGTAGCAATTATGAATAGGAGTTCACTCATGATTTGGCTGTTTGTCTATTGTTGGTGTATAGGAATGCTTGTGATTTTTGCACATTGATTTTGTATCCTGAGACTTTGCTGAAGTTACTTATCAACTTAAGGTGATTTTTGGCTGAGATGATGGGGTTTTCTGTTGTACACTTTGGCTACCATGCAGTCATTTGTAGATGATGTGCAGGTAATCTCTCCAAACCAAATTGTAACACAACGACAAGCATCCGGAGTCTGATCTGTGTGGGAATTCCAACTCAGAAGTGTGCATGTGTCACCTTGGGCTCCTTAGCCTCTCTCAGACATAATTTGCTCATCTTTCAAAAAGATGATTCCTACCTCACCTAGTGAGTGGACAAAATGAGATCATAATGCTGATAATAATAAAGATAATAACATGTATTTATTTCAAGAGCATTGCATGTCAGATAAGTGATGAGGTTGGAGAGCACAAGAGAGACACAGTTCCTATCATTGGGATTTTATTATTTACAGTGATAGACAGGTGTTAAACAATACTCATACAATGCTATGTAGATCATCATTCTAATAACAGGGAAGACTCATTGGCACCTTTGCTATGCTAGGTAGTCAAAGTGTTTTACATACGTTATTTCATTCAGTCCTACAGTAGACCTCCGAGGTATACACTGTCATCACCCCATTTAGTAGATAAAGGAGCTGAAAGACCAAGAAGTGAAGTAACTTATCCAAGATTTTCCAACTACTAGGCGACCAAGTCCAGATTTGAACCCAGGCTACCTGACTCTTTACAATCTCCTATTATGCTGACAGTGTCAAGAATGCAAACAGTAGGGCACTGTGAAATAACAACTAGGGAGGCTGATATAGATTGATTAGGGTATCCGGGAAGCCTATACAAGGAAGTAACATTTAAGATGAAATTTAAAGGATAAGTAAGAGCCACAGCAAGAAAGTTTGGAGCAAATACTTTGACATGGGTGTGGAACAGACATAGAACAGGTGGGAAGAACCTTGAGAATTAGAGGGGGACCAGGGCAGGGGAAGCTGCAGAGACCAGCAAAGGACCAGAACAGGCAGCACTTTAGAGGCTGTGCCAGGGACTGTGAATTTTGTTTTAAGAGCAAAGAGATCATTGCAGATTTTAATCAGGGTAATAACATGATACAATTTTGTGAGATCTTGGTAGGTATTGGGTATTACGATATGCTGGGTACAGTAGAGTAGATGGCATTCTATGAAGATTACATTTCTTAAGATCTCACAGGTAGTATGTGGCTAGTGCAGAATTTACTATGAGGCTATAAGGTTAACCACAGCCTTAACCTTAACTGTGGCATGTTCCTGTATAGGGCGTACCATATACTCTATGTGATAAATAGCTCTAATCTACCATCTGGTATAATTCCATCCAGTCCCATTGCTTTCAGTACCACCCACATGCCAATGACTCCCACATCGATGTGTCTAGTTCCAGTCTTTCCTGGGAATTCCAACTCAGCATTTGACTTGGTATCTCCATTTGTATGCTTATTGGCATCTCAAACTTAACATGCAAAAATATGAACAACTGATTTCCAGTTTTCAGTGGCGGCTTCATTATTCCATTGCTCAGGTTATATAGCTGATTGTCATCCTCCACTCCTCTCTTTAGTGCCCAGAGAGAAATCTGTTAGCAACTCACATTGGCTCTACTTTTAAAACATAGCCCCCTCACCTTTCCGAATGCCAATCACCAGCATCTCTCCCCTCATTCTTGTTAAAGCCTCCTCATAATTCACCTGGCTTTCAAAGTTATAAAACTCTTTTGCAGCGTTTCCTCTTAGAGTGAAAGACAAAGTTTTCACCATGGTCTGTAAGACTGTATCTGTTTTTTTTTTTTTTTTTTTTTTTTTCCCATTTGTTTACATTTAGTCTATGACTACTTTCATGCTATAACAATACAGTTGAGTGGTTGCAACAGAGACCATATGGCCCATGAATGTTAAATATTATTTGGCTCTTTGCAGAAAGAATTTTCTGATTCATGCTCTACATAATCTTCACCTACTCCCCAAGATATGCACACACATACACATACTTCTCTGACCTCATATTCCAACAATCATACCTTTTCCTACTCTGTTTCAGCTACATTGGCTTCCATGCAATGTCAGAAACTTTCTCAGAATGTCCTTACCTCAGGGAAGTGTACTTGCCTTTCCCACTGCCCGGAGGACCCTTCTCTCATGATCAAATGAATTCATCCATTCATATGCAAAACTCCTGAGCTTCCTTTCAAGGTTTTTGCTCAAATGTCATCTGATTCAAACACTCTCTCCTGGTTAAACAAATAAACAACACCCTCCCCCATTGGTCTCCTTCATTCTCATCTTGCTTATTTTTCTTTGTAACCCTTACTTCCACTGACAGTGTGTAACTTGTATATTCTCTGTTCCTCAACTAAAATGTAAACACCATGAAAGCAGAGACTTCATTTTATTCATTCCTTCATCATCCATGACTTGAAGAAAGCCAGGTATGTAAATGCTCAATTACCTTTTTGAATAAATGAATGCATGTGAAAATACCTGGACCGTAGTAGAAAATTTCAGCATAAGTTCTAGAAAATTCCTTGGGTGCCTGTCATGTTCTAGGCACTTACTGAACACTTTCACATACATTGACTTCATATTTAACCTCTCAGAAACCTTGGTAGGAAGGGGCCCTTGTTTCTCTTCTGTCCTTTCCATTAAAAAAAAAAAAAAAAAGACATCCCCGAAACAATGGGCTGTGAAAGCTGTTGTGTACTGAGGGGCAGGAAGAGGCCATGTCTCCGGAATACTCACAAGTGACAATTTCTGAGGTCTGAGCCACTTCTTCCCTCCAGGTGGCTGCTGAGAAAAGCACTATCTCTTTAAAATAGCTCACATCATTAAGATGCTAATAATAAATCATAGTTATGTGATTTTTCCTAAAAAGATTAAATCCAGGATCCTTCCCCAGAAATCCAGTTCCCGCCACAATGGGCATCCTGTTTACTATGCTCTCAATAATAGAGTCCTAACTGGAAGATGTCAGAATGAAATTAAAGGTCAAAGCACACATGGGTGTAGTATTTGTGAATTTTTCTTCTTTGTTGAATACCAAGTACAGATATGCATCTCAAAACACTGCCTAGAACCAACCTTCTTTTTTTATTGTGGCAAAATATACCTAACAGAGAATTTAACATTTTAACTATTATGAAGTATATAGTTCAGTGGTATTATGTACATTCACATTGTTCTGAAACTGCCACTACCGTCCAACTCCAGAACTTCTTCATCTTGCAAAACCTTAACTCTGTACCTGTTAAACCATAAATCACCATCCCTCCTTTCCACAGTCTCTGGAAACAACCATTTTATGTTCTGTCTCCATGAATTTGATTACTCTAGGTACTTCATGTAAGTGGAAACATATAGCATTTAACCTTTTGTGACTGGCTTATTTCACTTAGTATGAATTCAATGTTTATCCATGTTGTAGCATGTGTCAGAATTTCCTTCCTTTTTAAGGCTGTGTAATATTCTATTGTACACATATACCACATTTTGTTTATCCATTCATCTACTGATAAACACTTGCATTGCTTGTACCTTTGGACATGTTGTGAATAATGCTGCAATTAACGTGGTTGTGTGTATATCTCTTTAAGATCCTGCCTTTAATTCCTTTGGGTATATAACCCAGAAGTGGAATTGCTGGAACACATGGTAATTCAGTGTTTAATTTTTTGAGGAACTGCTATATTGTTTTCTAATCAATCTTTTGTTAAATTTGCCGTAGGTAAAATTTTAAAATCTAGATTAAAAGACTGGCTTTGAGAAATGTTACAAAAATAACAAAAGTGCTGGTCTTTCACCCCGTTTCATGTCTCATGACTTAGTCACTGACTTCCCAGGTTGCCCTAAGGACCATTTTATTGTTACACTAAGGTGCAAGCATTCTGTCTTTTTTTCTTGTGTTTTGTTCCCCAAATGAGTCAACTGAGGAAGCCAAGAAGGCTGAGGGAACAACGCCAAGCTTTTTGTAATTCTTCCTTCCCTTTTCTCCTAAAATCATCAACTCAATATTATCCAACCCAAGCCCAAGAGCTATGTATCAAGGCTATTTCCTTGTAACCCATCTGTGACCCTGTAAACCTCTGAAGGGGCATTAACAGACCCTGACAGACCAAGGCTAAAGAGCTGGAATCATACAATGTTAAATTATGACCTGGATTGGAGTATTGAACCATGTGAATGTCTGCACTTTTTGGAGTCATAAGGAGAGCCCTGGAAATGGGGATTAGGCACAGCATCAGGCTCTATTATATGTTCTACTCCTAATTTATTTAATATGATCTTGGCCAAGATACTTAACCTTCTCTAAGAGTGGATAAATTATTCTCTTAATACTATTTTTAAATAAATAGTAGTGATATGGTTTGTCTCTTTATCCCGACCCAAATTTCATCTCGAATTATAATTCCCGTGTGTCAAGGGAGGGACCTGGTGGGAGGTACTTGGATCATGGAGCAGTTTCCCCCATGCTGTTCTCATGATAGTGAGTTCTCACAAGAGCTGATGATTTTAAAGTGTGGCACTTCCCCCCTTGATCTATCTCTCTCTCTCCTGCCACCATGTGAAGCAGGTCTTTGCTTCTCTTTCACATTCCACCATGATTGTTAAGTTTTCTGAGGCTTCCCCAGATATGCAGAACTGGGAGTCAATTAAACATTTTTTCTGTGTAAATTATCTAGTCTCAGGTAGTATCTTTATAGCAGTGTGAAAACAGACTAATGCAGAAAATTGGTACTGGGAGAGCAGGGCACTTCTATAAAGACACCTAAAAATGTGGAAGCAACTTTGGAACTGGGTAATGGGCAGAGGTTCGAGCAGTTTGGAGGGCTCAGAAGAAGACAGGAAAGTGTGGGAAAATTTGGAACTTCCTAGAGACTGGTTGAATGGTTTTGATCAAAATGCTGATAGTGATATGGACAATGAAGTACAGGCTGATGTGATCTCAGATGGAGATGAGGTTCTTATTGGGGAACTAAAGGAAAGGTCACTCTTGCTGTACCTTAGCAGAGAGACTGGCAGTATTTTCGCCCTGCCACAGAGACCTGTGGACCTTTAAACTTGAGAGAGATGATTTAGAGTATCTGGCAGAAGACATTTCTAAGCAGCAAAGCATTCAAAAGGTGACCTGGCTTTTTCTGAAGCATATAGTTATGAGTTCACAAACAGATGATCTGAAATTGGAACTTATGTTTAAAAGGGAAGCAGAACATAAAAGTTTGGAAAATTTGCAGCATGACTATGCAGTAGAAGAGAAAAACCCATTTTCTTGGGAGAAACTCAAGCCTGCTGCAGAAATTTACATAAGTAATGAGGAGCTGAGTGTTAATAGTCAAGGCAATAGGGAAAATATCTCCTGGGCATTTCAGAGATCTTCACAGAAACCCTCCCATCACAGGCCTGAAGGCCTAAGAGGGAAAAATGGTTTTGTGGGCTGGGCCCAGGGCTCTCTGCTTGATGCAACCTTGGAACATGGCACACTGAGTCCCAACAGCTCCAGATCCAGCCATAGCTAAAAGGGGCCAAAGTACAGCTCAGACCATGGCTTCAGAGGGTACGAGCCCCAAACCTTGGTAGCTTTCATGTGGTATGGGCCTGTGGGTTTGCAGAACACAAAAGTTGAACTTTAGGAGCCTCCACCTAGATTTCAGAAGATGCATGGAAACATCTGGATGTCTAAGCCGAAGTTTATTGCAGGGATGGAGCCCTCATGGAGAACCTCTACTAGGGCAATGCAGAGGGGAAATGTGGGATTTAAACCCTCTCACAGAGTCCCCACTGGGGCACTGCCTAGTGGAGCTGTGAGAAGAGGGCCACCATCCTTCTGACACCAGAATGGTAGATTCACTGACAGCTTGCACTGTGTACTTGAAAAAGCCATGGGCACTCAATGCCAGCTAGCAAAAGCAGCTGTAGGTGCTGTATGCTACAAAGCCATAGAGACAGAGCTGCCCAAGGCCTTGGGAGCCTACCCCTTGCATCAGCATACCCTGAATGTGAAACATGAAGTCAAAGGAGATTATATTGGAGCTTTAAATTTTAATGAGGTCCCTGCCATGTTTTGAACTTGCATGGGAACTTGGTCCCTTTGTTTTGTCCAATTTCTCCCATTTAGAACAGGAACATTTACCCAATGCCTGTACCCCCATTGTATCTTGGCAGTAACAAACCTGTTTTCGATTTTATAGGCTCATAGGTGGAAGGGACATGCCTTGTCTCAGATAAGACTTTGGACTTAAACTTTTGAGTTAATACTGGAATGAGTTAAGATGTTGGTAAGGCATGATTGGCTTTGAAATGAAAAGGGACAAAAGATTTGGGAGGGGCTAGTGGCAGAATGATATGATTAGGCTTTGTGTCCCTGTACAAATCTCATCTTGAATTGTAATCCCTACATGTCAAGGGAGGGTCCTAGTGGGAGGTGATTGGATCATGGGGTGGTTTCCCCTATGCTGTTCGCATGATAGTGTATAACTATAAGTTTCCTGAGGCCCTCCCAGCTATACAGAACTGAGTCAATTAAACATTTTATTTTTATAAATTACCCAGTCTCAGGTAGTATCTTTATAGCAGTGTGAAAACAAACTAACACAGTAGTTTCCTAGAAGCAAATAAAATATTACTCAGAATCTCAAAATATGATATATACAATAGTAAAAACTATTTGCTTTAAAAAAATATGGAGGCTGGGTACAGTGACTTATGCCTCTGATCCCAGCACTTTGGGAGGCTGAAGCAGGTGGATTACTTGAGCCCAGTACTTTGAGACCAGCCTGGGCCACATGGGGAAACCCTGTTTCTACTAAAAATTAAAAAAAAAATAGCTGGGTGTAATCCCATTACTGGGTATATACCCAAAGGATTATAAATCATTCTACTGTAAAGACACATGCACATGTATGTTTATAACAGCACTGTTCACAATAGCAAAGACTTGGAACCAACCCACATGCCCATCAATGATAGACTGGATAAAGAAAATGTGGCACATATACGCCATGGAATACTATGCAGCCATAAAGAAGGATGAGTTCATGTCCTTTGCAGGGACATGGATGAAGCTGAAAACCATCATTCTCAGCAAACTAACATAAGAATAGGAAACCAAACACCGCATGTCCTCAGTCATAAGTGTGAGTTGAACAATGAGAACACATGGACACAGGTAGGGGAACATCACACACCAGGGCCTGTCGGGGAGTCGGGGGTTAGGGGAGGGATAACATTAGGAGAAATACCTAATGTAGATTATGGATTGATGTGTGCAGCAAACCATCATGGCACGTGTATACCTATGTATCAAATCTGCACGTTCTGAACATGTATCCCAGAACTTAAAATATGTATAAAAAAACAAAATCAATAGCTGGACGTGATGGTGCATGCCTGTAGTCCCAGCCACTTGGAAGCTGAGATGGGAGGATCACTTAAGCCTGGGAGGTTGAGGCTGCAATGAACCATGATTGTGCCACTGAATTACCACCTGTGTGAAAGAGAGATACTCCGTCTCAATTTTAAAAAAAAGAGGGAGAGAGATTGAGGGTCAGAACCTCATGGACTCGTTGTCACTCACTTCACCTCTTCTTGGCCCAACCGCTAAAGACTTCTGTAGCTCCCTGTGGCACTCTAGTGCTTAGTAGAACGTAGTTGGGAAACCAGTAAAATAGATATCTAGCTATTGATATCCAGCTGTAACATGCATTTATTGAAGTCCTTAGAGACCCTAATATGGAAGTTTCTTTATGAACTGGCTTTCTAAATTCGGTTTATAAAAGAGTTGTTCATCAAAAGTCTAAAGATGCAACAAAACATCAATGGTGATTCCTGCCATCTGTTGGTTGTGGTCAAAGCTGATGGGGTTTTACTCTGACTCACCGCTTTGTTTACAACTATGTAAGTTTGTCAGTGTTTTACAGATGAGAAAACTGAGGCTTAGAGAAGCTGTGTGATTTGGCCAATGCCAGCTTGTATGTGGAGGAGCCTGCATTTGATTCTAGGAAAATTTGTCCTTACAGCCTATATTTTTAAAAATTCCACATGATCATCCCCTTTTAGAAGCCAGAAGTTGATAAGTAGAGAAGCTTTTGTATACAGCAGATATGAGAGGCAGGAAGTACATCCACTGGACTGCCCACCACCATTGTCTCAATACCACTATGAGAGGTGCCCGTCCCTGGCCAAAATCACCAACTTTGTTCCCTGCAAAGACCCAAGTCTCCTGGGCCAGCCCTGTGCAGAGCTCTTCAGCAAGTTTCAGAGATTAAAGTGATTCAGTTAAAGGTTCAGAGCTACAAAACAATTTATTTGGTCTAAGATTGGATCTTTGGGATTGAATTTTCCATCAATTTCCACATCTCTCTTATTCCTTCTTTTCGCCTCATAAGGGACTTGGCCTTTTTAATTACACAGGTGCTTCTTCTTCTTTCTTATTTTCTTACTCAGAGCTCCCTGCAGAGACTTTGCCACAGTTGATTGATAAGAAGATATTGATTCCAAGGTCAGAGTTCAGAAATATTCTTATAAATGGATCATCTTGTTAATAAAGGGTCACCCAAAAAAGAGGCTCGAGGATAGAGATGTTGCTGAAATCAGAGCTCTCAGCAGTTGTAGCAAGAGAGATAAAACGGTCCAATGACCCATGCTCAAGAAAGTAAATTAAAGGAAAGGAGAGATATAATCAAAATCACCATTTATCAAGCATCTATGATATATATGCAAGAGTCCTGGTTTTACAATACAAACCTTATGACCTTGGGCAAGCTTCTTAACATCTCCAAATCTCAGCTTCTTCAACTGTAAAGTGGTATCAGTAACATCTTCAAAGGGTGTTGTCAGGATTAAATGATGTATGTAAAGTGCTTTGCACAGCTGCTGCCACATAATAAACAATATAGAAATGGTCGTTGTTAATTAGCATTACTGGAATTATTTGTGCTTTTGTTTAACCATCACCAGTATCCTAAGTGATAGGCATCAACTAGAATTCTAGGTTTGAAAATCATAAAGCAAAGATATTACACAATTCTTGCTTGTTGCTGGTGCAACAGTGTTTCTCTTTATGACTTACATACAAAAATCAGACCAAGTGATGGCTTTCGGAAAAGGGAGGGCTGCAGAAAAATAAAGCCAGCTGAGGGGCAGAAGTTATGCATTTTGCAACTGTCCTCAGTTTAGTGTTTGGCATTCAATCCTCATTAGTGACTGTGTATGGCTTCACAATAAATCAAGAGTGTGCTATACGAGAAAATGAAGATTTGTACAAAGCGAAATTGAACAAATGGTGAATAATTGATTTAGCTGACCTGACAACACCCACTTATAAATAACACAGAATGTTTTACTTTGGCAGTAATTTGGTTTTGTGGGCATCCTGACTTCTAGCAATTCTCTATAGAGGCCCAGTGCTTTCTGACTTTCCCATACAGGAGAAAAAAAACTTAGATCATGAGCTCTGTCCTCCCAGTATCACCCTGGCATGATCTATAGCAAGTATGGTTCACATTAGACCTTCCCTGAAGAATGTACAGATCCTTTATTTAGTCCTCTGATTTAAGAATACAATTTGGCCTCTACTTAGCAAAACTTGAGATATATTTAGTTAGGTTTAAGAATTACAGTGTTTACCAGTCTTATAATGCAGTCTTAGGAAAAAAGTAAAGTAAAATAAATAACATAAATATAAAATAAACCATATTGTGTCATTGTATAAAATGCCCTTGCTGGCCTCTGGGTATAATACATTTCATCTTAGAACACATTAGTATAGGAAGCATTTATTTCCAAGCTTATTATCCCAAGGGATGGTTTAGATGAATATACAAATCCTTGGGCATATCCACACCAAGGGCTGTATGAATTCACAGATGGCTTGCTAAACAAGATACAGAAGCAAATGAGGACATTTTGGCAGACATCTTTGTAGCATTCCAGAATTACAGAATATTAGTATTGAAAGTGTCCTGAAATGATTATTCTGTTTAACCTCTTGATTATAGGCTCAGTTTCATTCAACAAAACATGTAGTGAACTTCTGGAACGTGACAGGGATTAGACTCGGATCAGGTGATGGGTATGTTTAGGGAGGGTAAATGAAAAAAAAAAAAAAAGGCAAAGTGTCTGGCATAAAAGAATTTCGATTCGCTACTAGATGAGAAATGTGGGTACCCATGGACTGAGGCAAGTGCCATGAGTTTAGCATGAATAAAATAGTAAAGAAACAGTTGAAGGGGAGACAACTCATTCATATTTTTAGCTTGGCCAGCACAGTATCATTCTTTTTTGTTGTTGTTGTTCCAAGGCAGAATCCTGCTCTGTTACTCAGGCTGGAATGCAGCGGCACAATCACAGCTCTCTGCCACCTTGACCTCCTGGGTTCAAGCAACGCTCCTACCTCAACCTCTCAAGTAGCTGGGGCCACAGGTACAAATCCCCATGCCCAGTTAATTTTTTTTTTTTACTAAAAAAATTTTGTATGGATGAGATATCACTATGTTCCCCAGGTTGGTCTCTAACTTCCAGGCTCAAGTGATCCACCTGCCTTGGCCTCCCAAAGTGCTGGGATTACAAGAGTGAGCCATCACATTCAGCCAATATCATTTTTACACGAGTTCACCTTACTTCACTCATTCATCAAACATCTGTTGACCATCTTCTATTAGCCAAAATACTGTGCCTGAGTACTTGGGGATGCTGAATGCAGTAGTCATGATCTAGCTTTATCATGGGTCCAAAGTCTAACAAAGAAGGTTGATATTTGAACAGGAAATTGTGGTGGTGTGAGTATTCTGAAATATTGTGTTACTTGCTCAGATAGACCTGTATGTAACTGGCCTGAAATACTGTAGGAAGACACAACCCAAACAGGCCAGAGAATTATTCTCTGTTTTCGGTCCCTCCTACTTAAGTTGGAGAGGTGAGGCATATGAATGAGAAGATAATTAGCTCATATTTATTTAAAAGTATAGACTTCAGGCCAGGTGCAGTGGCTCATGCCTGCAATCCCAGCACTTTGGGAGGCCAAGGAGGGTGGATCACCTGAGGCCAAGAGTTTGAGACCAGTATGGCCAACATGGCAAAACTCTGTCTCTGCTAAACTACAAAAAATTACATGGGTGTGGTGATAGGTGGCTGTAATCTCAGCTACTTGGGAGGCTGAGGCAGGAGAATTGCTTGAAGCTGGGAGGTGGAGGCTGCAGTGAACTGAGATAGTGCCATTGCACTCCAGCCTGGGCAACAAGAGCAAAACTCCGTCTCAAAATAAATAAAAATTAAATATAGACTTCAAATAAATGAGAGTTGTGCTAAATTTTGCTTGGCAAAATATATAACTGGTAAACTGAAGAGATCATTGTAATTTCTTGCTACAATTTAGTGCAGTGGAATACTTTCTGGTCTGCAAATCAGGGGTTCTAAATTGAAGTTTCAGCTCTGTCATGGAAGTAGGTGTGTATCCATACTGGTAGGATCTTACTCAATTATATTGGACCTTGGTTTTCTTGGATGTGAAATGAGGAAGTTACTCCTGCTAAACTCGAAGTCTGTTCTTCTTTTGACAAACTCATGACACAGGAAGGCTCTTTGGCCCTGTGAGACAATTAAGCTGAAATATATTTCTAATATATGCTTCAGAAAGAGAGCCAGTTGTATTGCCTACAGGTGCCATGCCACTGATATTCTGTTAACATTGATAATGCATCAACTCCCAATTTTTTGTTTTCATATATTTGGACAACATTTGAAAGGCAAATGTTCCAACAAATCATATCCTAAAGTTATTTTTAATTACCAATGAGAAAATGATTGCAGCAATCTGCATGGGCTTTGGCAATGGGTTTGTCATTTGGGGTTGTGTGACATTAAGGATCTTTATAACCCTGGATCTGGATCTCAGTTTTTTCATCTTAAAAATAGGACTGATTAGTGTCTGCCTCATTGGGCTATTTAACATAAATAAAACATGTAGTGTAACCATCATGGTGTCTGGTATATGGTAAATTCTTAATGATTATAGTTCCTATTGATGTGGGCTTTCCAGCTGACAGTGTTATACCCTCTCTTGAGTTTGGGAAATCTTCGTTTTGATCTAACAGGTGTATTTAAATGAGCTAGATGCACATTGTGCTTTTACTTATGACACCCGTGATGGCTTCTCTGATTTTTGCCTAGCAGGGTATGATCAGATGAAGGAGCAAACAAATATTGTGAAAGGAGGAGTAGCTGTTAAAAGTATAACAACCTACATTCACGTAGAACTTATTTATTTATTTTTATTTATTTATGTTATTTATTTATTTTTTATTTTTTTGAGATAGAGTCTCGTTCTGTTACCCAGGCTAGAGTGCAGTGGCATGATCTCAGCTCACTGCAACCTCCACCTCCCAGGTTCAAGTGATTCTCTTGCCTCAGCCTCCCATATAGCTGGGATTACAGGTACCTACCACCATGCCGGGCTCATTTTTGTATTTTTAGTAGAGACGGGGTTTTGCCATGTTGGCCAGTCTGGTCTCGAACTCCTGACCTCAAGTGATCTACCCACCTCAGCCTCCAAAAGTGTTGGGATTACAGGCATGAGCCACCGCACCCAGTCCCATGTGGAACTTTAGTAATCTTACTATTTCAGCTTCACGAGGGCACTGTGAAGAAGTCATCTTTTCATTGTCCCCATTTAACAGATAAGCAAATGAATTTTAAGAGAAGTTCAGAGCTTGCCAGATTTCAAACAGCAAGACACAGATTTAGGACTTAAGCCTTAATCTTTTGGTGCCAAAAACAATGTTTCTTCTAGCCTGCACTGTGTTTTGGTGGAGTAGGTTGAGGAGAGGGGTCTCCAAAAGTTTTTGGCAGCAATAACCAGCACAGGCAATCATTTACATGGCAATAATTAGCACAGATTGGTATTCCTTTGATGTTGTCAATTTTTAGTCAAGTACTTAGGGTCACTTGAAAACAAAATTTAAACTACCAAATGTATCTTTGCAGTTCATGATCTGATGTTTTCGCTACTGAATTTAAAAAATTATTTCATAAAATAAATGAAATTTATGCAAAATTCATTGAGCATATATTATTTGCAATGAAGTTCTCATTTTAGAAGGACAAAGGTAAATGTATGAATCATTATAATAGATTTGTCATGTTTTAGAATAGATATTTACTTTACTATGGATGTTGTGGGAGAATGGATGAATTCCTTCCTCTTGAGGCTGGTATTAAAGATAGCCTTTATGCAGCTGAGGATATTTAAATTGGGTCTTAAGTTGGAAAAATATGTAGACATTCACCAGAAATGCATAGGGAAAACTGAATTCAGGTTGAGAAGAAAAGCATTTGAATAACATTAAACTGTGAAAAATCAAGAGATTTTTAAAGAACAGCAAGTGGTAAACAATGTATCTGAAACATAGAAAATAAATAGGAAATGTGTAGATATAATTGAACAAGAAATTTGGAATTTGACTGTGAGAAGCCTAGTCTGTCTTGCTGAAGAGTGTAGAGAATATTCTATGAGCACTGGGAGGCCACTGAAAATTTTCAAAAAAGGAAGTGGGATGACCAGATGGGAGCAGGAGCAATATTTCATTGGCAGCAGTGTGCAGAATGCATGAATAGGCCGAAAGCAAACAAGGGCTGATGCAGCAATCCTGTCAAGAGATGGGGAGACCTGGGGCAGTGACAGGGGAGATGGAGAATATGCCCCCAAAGAGACACTTAGCTTTGTGGCAATGTTTTCTAATAGCATTTGTAGATAGGATTTGTAGCTTCCATCTCACACTACATGCCTTCCTCAGAAGAAGAGCTAAGATAGGAATATTTCCTTCATTCCTTTTGCTTCCTTTTCCTTTTCCTTCCTTTTCCTTTTCCTCCCTTTTCCTTCCTTTTCCTTCCTTTTCCTTCTCCTTCCTTCCTTCCTCCTTCCTTCCTTCCTTCTTCCTTCCTTCCTCCTTCCTTCCTTCCTCCTTCCTTCCTTCCTTCTTCCTTCCTTCCTTCCTTCCTTCCTCCTTCCTTCCTCCCTCCCTCCCTCCCTCCTTCCCTCCCTCCTTCCTTCCTTCCTTCCTTCATTCCTTTTTCTTTCTAGACAAATTCTTGCTCTGTAGCCCAGGCTGGAACACAATGGTATGATCTCAGCTCACTGCAACCTCCACCTCCTGGGTTCAAGCAATTCTCCTGCCTCAGCCTCCTGAGTAGGTGGGATTACAGGCATGCTCCCTAACGCTTGGCTAATTTTTGTATTTTTAGTATAGACAGGGTTTCACCATGTGGATCAGGCTGGTCTCGGACACCTGACCTCATGATCTGCCTGCCTTGGCCTCCTAAAGTGCTGGGATTACAGGCGTGAGTCACTGTGTCCAGCCTGATTTATTTTTTGGAAAATACAAAAGAAACCAGCCCTCACTATAACCAGTGAAGCAGTTTGCAGCTGTGAAAAGAATAGCTAATAATGTTCCCTCACACTATCCTTTTCCCCCAGGAAACCAATATTAACAGCTTGATGGGTATCTATGAATATGTTTTCAATGTTCTTGCAAAACATACAGACAGATGTTTTTGGTGTATTTTATTAGAAACGTCAAATTCATATACAATTGTCTATGATTTGCTTAATTTCTTTATTAAATATCTCACTTTTAGAACACATCATGGACATCCCTTGAGGGTAACAGATAGAAATAAACCTCACTTTTTTACATATCTGAATAATATTCCTTGCATGGATATGCCACAATTTGTGCAGTCTTTTTCTTATGCGTATATTAAGCTTGTGTCTTTTTTTGTCACCAGAAACTATTAAATGATATTTACATATTTTTAATTATGTTATCTAAATAATGGCTACAGAAGTTTTAAAATAATCATTTTGCTTTTTTTTTTTTTTTTACACCTTGAAAGAAACTTACACATGTCAACCAACCTCCTAATTTACAAATGAGGAATCAGAAGTATTGAATGAGGCAGTGAAGCACTCAACATCACATAAGTAGTTTGGTAGTTCCTCTGGAGCCAGAATCCAGTTTCCTGGGAGCAAAGCAAACTAGCCCTGTTTTCACAGGGGAAGTATTTATAGGGAACAGAGATTTGGATTCCTAAGTGGCTGGGGATCTGTAATCACAAGGAATCCACATTTAGAACTGTTCTTCCAGGCCTGATTTTAATCACAAGTCTACCCTTCTTCTAGCAAACAAAGCCTCCTTTGCCAAAGCCCAGACTAAACTCACTCCAGCCTTCTGGTCTGAGGAAGTGCCCTTTTATCAAGTGTGTGGGGTTTCCTGGTTGGGGGACAGAAGGCATCCCCTCTTCCCTTCCTTGTATAGATCCCTTTGACCTTTTAAACATCCTTGGAGGCCTTGTTTCACTTACTGTCTTATATATACAGCCTCCAGGCTTCTAGGAATAGGTAGAACAACAACAACAAAAATACTCAGTGTTTCTACTCTGAAATGCTAAGTAGGAAAAGAGGCAGAAGACTGGTGACCTTTTCCTTTAGTTATTTCCAGACCTGTCTAATCTTTAGAATCATTCTGAGAGCTTATTTACAATACAGATTACTGATTTCAAATATGACTTTCCAGGGGCGACTCCAAAGAAAAAGCAATATTTTAAAATACATTACGTTAAGTGTATTATTTAGAAACTCAGCCAGGCATGGTGGCTCATGCCTGTAAAACCAGCACTTTGGAAGGTAGAAGTGGAAGGATCACTTGCAGCCAGGAGTCCACGATCAGCCTGGGCAACATAGCAAGTCCCATCTGCATATTTAAAAAAAAATTGAAAAGGAAAAAATTACATACTAACATGCAGTATATATATTTTTTCTGACTTCCTAAGGTGTTCAATGATTAGCACAGTTAGTGACCTGTGGACTGAGTCTGACATTGCTATTTTCTCAGTGAGAAAGTTGAACTCTGGAAATGCTCTACACCTTGCCTGAAACCACACAACAATGCGGCTGCGGCAGCGCTGGGACCACTCCCAGTTTCTCAGGTCCCAGGTCAAAGTTCGTCCGTTCAATTGACAAATACAGATTTCTTTCAAAACAGAGAAGATGATTTATCTTTGTCAAAATGCCACTGTGAAAGGGTATAAGAAAAAAATACAAACCAGACAAGTGCTCAGGTTTTCACGGTGTTGGACAGAAGCAGCGTTTCTGATGGGCCTGATTGGGGTGCAGGAAGGTGGGTAGCCAGAGGCCCAGGGATGTACGGGGGCCACAAGGTCTCACTCGCCTATTGTATTTCAAAGGCTGGTGAACGGAGAAAGCTGTTGAGGTAGAAGCCATTTCCATTCATCTCTTAAGCATATGAAAGACATTTAGAGGCTGAATGATTTTCAGTCCCTCTAGGTTTGGGAATTAAAGGTAAATATGGTGCGGAAAATGCTTTGGCCTGGCTTTAAAGGCTTGTGTGACACACCTCCCAAGGGGGGAGCTGTGGGTCACTAAGAGGTTGCTGCTCACTAATGCCCATGATTGGTTGATGGTGTGCAGCTTCCTCTGAAGTGGCAATCAGTCAGAGTGACCACTGCCCTTTCGCTGCAATTATCAATGGTCTGGCAATTTCCCTCAATTTTAATCAATTTGGTTTCTGAATAGCTCTTTTCTTTATTTTAGACAAAAAAGGCAAGTGTTCTTGATCAGGATGCCCCTGTGCTCCCTGGCAGCTCCTGTTTTCCTTAGGAAGCCCTTTAGAGACCCTATCCACTATTAGGCTGTGTGGAAGGCCTGAATCTCCTTTCATTAGAGCAAGATTCGTTTTGACTGACATTCCAGCTGAGCCCAGCCCACTGTGATCAGCATGGTGGCTGCTAGGGGTGTAGTGGGATGGGGGAAGTAAGAGAGAGGTGGGTATAGGGAGAGCTATGGCATGAAAACAGACTTAAAAGATTGGGGCTATTGGTGTCTATTAGGGTTGCCAGTTATGATAAAAGACTCTCAGATTTCAGTTGCAGATAAATAACACTTTCATGTGGAACAAACTTATACTAAAATTTTTTTATTGACTATCTAAAATTCCAATGTAATTCGGTGTCCTATAATTGTATTGGTTAGATGTGGCCACCTCAGTGTGAATAGTTAAGGGTAGAGAAGAAAATCAGATAAAAGTCCATGAAACTAAGAAGCTGATGGGTAAGTACAATAGTATCAGTGGTGACCTAGCACTTTCATTCATTCATTTGTGAGTCCATTTGTGTATTTGAAGATTCATTGATATAGTAAAGATTTATTGAATCTTGTCACGTAGCCAGCATTTTGATGGGGCTATTAAGATGAACAACACAGATAAGTGTGATTGAAGATGTGTGAACTGATGTTATGATGCAGTATGATAAGCATTGATACAACAAACGTAGATACAAGTATGGTTACGGGCGCTTGTGCTTTTTTCCATTCATGACACTAGAGGGATGATATGATTTGACTGTGTGCCCATCCAAATCTCATCTTGAATTGTAGCTCCCCATAATTTCCACATGTCATGTGAGGGACCTGGTGGGAGGTAATTGAATCGTG
The DNA here is from genome assembly GCF_037993035.2 of Macaca fascicularis. Taxonomy (NCBI): domain Eukaryota; kingdom Metazoa; phylum Chordata; class Mammalia; order Primates; family Cercopithecidae; genus Macaca; species Macaca fascicularis. The sequence continues at coordinate 136,607,746 of NC_088382.1, forward strand.
GGGGTGGGTCTTTCTCCTGCTGTTCTCATGATAGTGAATAAGCCTCATGAGATCCGATGGTTTTATAAAGAAGACTTCCCCTACTTACGCTCTCTTGCGTGCCACCAGGTAAGACATACCTTTGCCTTTTGCTATGATTGTGAGGCCTCCCCAGCCATGTGGAGCTGTGAGTCCATTAAACCTCTTTCCTTTATAAATTACCCAGTCTTGGGTATGTCTTTATTAGCAGCGTGACTAATACAAGGCGTTTGACCAACAATGGCTGAGAGCTCAAGCCAACAATGATTTAGAATACACCAATATACCAACCTTTCTTTATCAGGAGTCTTTCCCATTTTATCATCTTCTTCTGACCACATTCAAGATAACTCTTCAGGAAGTAGGTTGAGAGGGTGAATATCAAACACCTGTATACTCTATTTGTAAAATAAATGGGCTTCAACTGAAAACAATTCTAAGTATACAAATTGGGCCATGACCTTCAATATATTCCACAGGTGTGTAAGAAACAAACAAAGGAATACGTGATATTTCTACTTAAAGTTTTCTCTAGATAGAAGTCCCAAAGGCATCTTATTAAAATTAGTTTTTAAACTGGACCCAGACTGCTTGCTTGCCATTTTATCTTCTGCAAAAGATTATACTACCTTTCTAGTGTGCCTCATTCTCTCTGTACTCCCCAGCCCCACATCACATCCACAAATACACTCTTTTCAAACCAGAGTCAGAATTATGAGAAATGAATCCAGAAAAAATGCAGTTCAATCGGATTTTATTTATTTATTTATTTATTTATTTATTTATTTTGAGATGGAGTCTCGCTTTGTCACCCAGGCTGGAGTGCAGTGGCATGATCTCGGCTCACTGCAGCCTTCGCCTCCCAGGTTCAAGCAATTCTCCTGCCTCAGCCTCCCAAGTAGCTGGGACTATAGGCACGTGCTGCCATGCCCAGCTAATTTTTGTATTTTTAGTAGAGACGGGGTTTCACCATGTTGGCCAGGATGATCTTGATCTCCTGACCTCATGATCCACCTGCCTCAGCCTTCCAAAGTGCTGGGATTACAAGCGTAAGCTACCGCGCCAACCTCAATCGGATTTTAAAAGTGTTCAGTACCTATTAGTTGCTGCAGGGGATTTAGAGATGAACAAGAAACAGTTTGCTCATCTTGTTAAAAAAATTTAGAGAGCAGTCATGGAGATAAGAGAGTCCACTGGGGAGTCCTTGCATTAGACACTTGCCATGCCCCAGCTGTCTTTGTTGGGATTCCCAAACAGACACAATCCTCTCCCATAAGAAATCTTGCTAGTGCCAGGTGTGAACCCAACATCTTGGCCATGGGTGATTGGAGTGTATGTGTTTGCTTGGAGTTGATATATAACTCAAGGACAATCGTCCAGCAGACTGCAGGTGGCATAGAAAGGCTGGCCAGTGGGTACGATGGTGACCACTGTGACCAGCAAATTTTCTCCCTTTGAAATAAGCAAACAGCAGTGGAGAAATAGAGGAGTGGTTGAGCTAGAGAGAAGAGAGTCCAGGCTCAGAGGCCCCACAGGAGAGGCACAGGCACCGGCAAGGCTGTTTGACCAGGTGTGCACACTGTCTGTGTGAAGAATGGCCCTGGGATCTGTACAATAAGCTTGCTGGGATCACAAGTAACCTTCTGGTTCCTGAAAGTGTTTCTGTCCCTCTGAAACCTAAAGGTGTGAACATCTCTATCCTTCCTGGAGGCCTGACTGTGGAGATGCTCCGGGTTCCCATGAGACCTGGTTGAGCTCACTGCTTTTCTTAAGGCCATACCTTTTCTTATAATATCATTGTATGATCTTAGGTAATCCAAGGGTGGCCTGTGCTTCTTACAAGCAAAAGGTCAAACTCACAAACCCAAGCCCAATAAGATTATTACATCACAAGGCAATGTAAGATGTATGCTTAGAGCAGAAGGTAAAGAAGCTGAGAAATACAGTGGAGTGGAACGCCAGTTTCTGCTGGGAGACTTAGACACGGCCTCATTAAAGATGCAGCATCTGAAATGGGCTCTAAAGGAGGGGTCAAGAGTTTTCTAGCAAGTACTTCCTAAGAAAGTAAATAAAACCATATGCTTGTAATAAAAGCATTCCTCTGCCGGCAGGGTTGAAACCAGATTTTCAGATTTTGACTCACTAAAACACGTGCATGCACACATACACACACCTGGCACTTACCCGTCCCATATCTCCATTATGAAACACCTTCATGTCTTTTCATTTGCTTCCTGCAGAGAAAAGATATGAAGGAGAAAGGAAGCTAAGAAAGCAATCAGATAGATGGTATTTGAGCTAATATCCCATCTTGTCCCAGGTGCTTATGTTACCACATTGAAAACTCACAAAAATTCACTAATATCATGCTCTCTTTTTATAGGTCAGTTAACCGAATCAGAATAGATAAGTGATTTGCCCAACATTACACAAACATTAAAGATATGAGTTTCTTTCTTTTTAACTAAAAAAGTAAAGTAAAAAAAAAAAGCGCAAAACTTAAAAATTCAAGTATTATCATATAAAACCTGTTCACAAACCACCACTCCTACCACATGCCCTTATGCCCTGGACCCAGGTCCTCTCACTGCTTCTTGGTGGATTAGGACCCACCAGAGCCACACTTTACTCAGACAAAGACTTCCTTCTATTAACCCAGGATCTATGATAATTTTGACTCTTGGCCCCATCTTAAAACTGCCCAATGCTTCATTCCCTGAGATTATTGCCAAAGAATTGATTGTGAAATAAACAAATCAAACACTGAGATATTAATAAGTGATGATCAAAGTATAATTCTTTCTATTAAAGTAAATTTAAATGGAGACCAGACCTGAAGAATCCTTCAGAGCAGGCAAAGCCAATTAGACCTCACAAGTGACCTTACCTCTGGTTTGCAAACATAAGTGAAAAATAAATAGGGCATCGTTTTTTGTTTGTTTGTTTGTTTTGTTTCATTTTTTGAGATGGAATTTCACTCTTGTTGCCCAGGTTGGAGTGCAGTGGTGCAGTCTCGGCTCACTGCAACCTCCGCCTCCTGGGTTCAGGTGATTCTCCTGTCTCAGCTTCCTGAGTAGCTGTGACTACAGGCATGTACCACCATGCCCATCTAGTTTTATATTTTTAGTAGAGATGGGGTTTCACCATGTTGGCTAGGCTGGTGTCAAACTGCTGACCTCAGGTTATCCACCTGCCTTGGCCTCCCAAAGTTCTGGGATTACAGGCGTGAGCCACCGTGCCCAGCCCAGGTTGGGCATTTTCTTATCGATTATATGAAAGGAAAATGAAACAGAAACTGAAAGCTAACCAGTCAGAAGCCACCAACTCACTTACATAACTGGTAACCTGATAGCAGTAGAGACCAAATAAGGTAACTCTATAATGGTAATCTATCAAATATTTTCTTTGCTTTACTTCCATATTCATCCTATAAAAGCCTTTCCCTTGGATTCCCATGATGGAACCCACAAGCAACTTCTGATTTGGAGCTACCCAATTCATTAATTTTGTTGGCTCAAATAAACTCAATTTTAAAATTTTATTGTGTCTCAATTTACCTTTTAACACTTCTTGAGACTGAATTGCATTTTATCCTGGAGAAACTGTTTGAAAACTCAGCATATCCCTAAGCGTGAAATTCAACTTATCAGTCTAATAGTTTGTGGTTAAAAAAAAAAAACTAGGTCTGGCAGATACTAGTTGGAGCCTACAAAGTGCTCCTAAGTCCAGCCCTAATTCTTTTCCTCAGAAAATACTATTCATTCGTTTCAGCTTTTTCTTATAAATCCTGGGGCCCCCAAATACCAGATTCAAAGAGTACCACAAAATTTTCTGAGCCTATCACGCAGTCTAACTTTACGTACAGCACCCTTTTTTTAAAAAAAGAGTACCCAAATTAGTATTTGTGGACTTAATTTGAGTTTAAGCTATATTTCGAATCTGCTATAGTCATAGGTTGACTAATCAATGTTTATTTTCTCAATAACTATGGCCTTTTGTAGCCTTTCTTCAGTCGTAAAAAGGTACTGCCCCATACAGCTTGCAAAAGTTGATAAATTCTTAGAAAATTTATGACTGGTTGACTCCTTCCTCTCTTCCTTCCTTCCTTCCTCCTTTTTTCCTCTCTTCCTTCCTTCCTCTCTTCCTTCCTTCCTCCCTTCCCTTTTCTCTCCCTTCCATCTTCCCTTCCTCTTTCCTTCCCTCTTCCCTTCCCTCTTTCCTTCCCTCACTCCCTCTATTCCTCATTCCCTTCCTCTTTCCCCCCATTATTTTTATTTTCTATGTTTTCTAATATTTCTAATATATACTGGGCATTTTGGCAGGCCCTTTACATAAAACCTCATTTCATCATCGTAACAACTTGCTATACAATTTTAATTCAATTTTTACAAATAAACAGAGGCTCAGAGTGTGTATTTAATGCCCCCAAGAAAATGCTACCACTAAATAGTAGAAGTGGAATTGAAAAACAAATCTGTCTTGTTTGGGAGCTCATGTTCATTCACAAATCTGTACTGAAATACACACATGATGGAAACAAAAATAAACAAAACAAGCAAAAAGCTGGGTTGGAGATTCCCAAACAGACTAGCTCTTCTTCCAGATGTTGTCTTGAAAGATCTGTTACTGGATGACAACATGTCTTCACATTCCCACCAGACTTCTGCTTCAGAAGAAACCTATTAACTAAAGTCAATAATGAGGATGAGAGGGGGCAACCTGCTCTGGCATTGTCTGAGGATGAAAGACTGAGGCACAAGATCTCATTACCATTAGAGAATGTGAGTTGTTTTAGCAGGGTGCTGCACAAGAGGTTGCTGTGTCTTGGTAGGAGATACTGGGTACCACGACACCCTTCACCAACTCTTGTCAAAATATCAACTGGAGATACAATTTGGAAATGTTCACACTTTTAATCCTTTTTTTTCCTCTGAGGTTGCTTATTTCCTTCTCTGGACACTGTTTTACTAACAGAAAAGCTCTATAACTCAGCTCTTAGAACACCAAACTCTAATGAGTTCAGGGTGGATGATTCAGAAACATCTGGATTTAATTTCCTTCTTAACAGACATGAGACTAGAAATTAAGGGAAAATGTTTTTGGCAAATTTGGGGAGATTGTCAAACCCCAAACCAAACTTAAAACCTAAAATAGAAAAGGATGAACTCGTTTACCCATCCAGTCAACACACATTTATTCAACAGGTGCATCCAGGTGGCTGGCACCACCCTACACACTGGGAAACAGTGCACAAGACAAGTAAGCTGGACATGTCAGCAGCTTGAGAGAGAAGATAAATTCATTAACCTAGAAGTAAGCAGGACAATTTCATATTTGGATAAGTACTGTGAAAACATAGAATAGGCCTTTCATAGTGCCCTTGCACATAGATTACGAGTGGTGGTGTCATTTTGGGTTAGGAAGGCCTATCTCAGGAGGGAAGCCTTGTGAAACTCAATGACAAGTGAATCTCTTCAGGGCTCTCAGTGTTCCTTCCACACTTCAGCTTCATGTCTCTGAGTCAGCCTACCCTGGTTCTGTTGATTCCCACTCTAGCTAATTTTCCAGTACTTCATTCTCTCTCTGGCATGCTAAATCTCCACACAGACTTGACTTCAAGGTCTAATCTAAATGAGGCAAAAAAAGTAGGGCCAAAAGGCGTGACCTGGTTAAGATCTTGACTTTCCCTCTTAATAGTGTTATCTCATATATACATTTAACTATACTTGATTCAATTTTACAATTTGACAATTTTAACTTATTTATGCACCTGTAAAATCATCACAAAATGGAGATAATGAACATATCCATTACTGTCAAAAGTTTTCTCCTATACCTTTGAATTTTCTCCTGCCTACCTCTCTTTCTATCCCCAAAACCTGTAACCAGTAATATGCTTTCTGTCAATAAAAATGAGCTTGCATTTTCTTAAATTTTGTATAAATTGAATCATACACTTTATTTTTTGACCTGGTTGTAAAAGTGCCAAATTGTTTTCCAATATGAATCTACTATTTTATATTTCCACCAGGGGTGTATTAGAATTCTAGTTGCTCCTCATCATCACCATCTCTTGGTACAGTGAGTCTTTTTAACTTTAGGTATTCTAGTAAAGTTGTAGTGGTATCTTACCATGCTTTTAATTTGCATTTTCCTAACTACTAATTGTGTTGAACATATATTCATGTGTTTATTTGCCATATGTATATCTTTTTTGGTAAAGTGCCTATTCAAATATTTACACTATTTTTCCTTAGGATTTTTGTTTCCCCATTGAGTTTTTAGAAGTTTTTATATATGCTGGATATACGTCTTAGATATGACATATGAACGTATTTTCTACCAGTTGTGGCTTGTCTTTTCACATTCTTATCAGGGTCTTTTCAGGAGCAGAAATTTTTAATTTTGATGAAGACAAAATTAACATTTTTGAAAGTGTTGCTTTTCATGTTATATCTAAGAAATCATCACCTAATCCAATGTGATTTTTTTCTTATTTCTTTTAATTTTTAAAATAATTTTAAGTTTTACATTTAGCCTTATGGTCCATTTTGATTTATTTTTTGTATATGGTATGAAGTGTGGATTGAAATTTACTTTTATGCACATGCCTATCCAAATATTCAATCACCATGTGGTGAAAGACTATTCTTTCTCCTCTAAACTGCTTTTGCGTTTTTATCAATGGTTGTTGGTGTTTGTGTATGTCTATTTGTGGACTCTATTCTGTTGCACCTGTCTACTCATTTTGAAATCAGTACCACACAGTAATGTTTACTGTAGCTTGAATAGTTAACTCTTGAATTTGGGTAATATGAGTCTTCCAATTTTGTTCTTTTTAGGAGTTGTTTTTGCTATTCTAAGTCATTTGAATTTTATATAAATGTAATAACCAGCTTGCCAATTTCTACAATTCTGGAACTTTCTGGAATTTTTCTAAAATTAGATTGACTATAGAGGTTAATTTTGGAAAAATTAATATCTGCACAATGGAGCATCTTCCAACCCATAAACATGGTATATCTTGTCATTTGTTTAGTTCTTCTTTTATTCAGCAGTGTCCTCTAGTTTTTAATGTGCAGGAGGTCTTAGACATCTTTTGTCAGATATGTAACTATTTCAAAGTTTTGATGCTATTTCAAATGGTATTTATTGTAGTGTCAATTTCAGATTTGCTAGTATGTGTGTAAATACAATTGATTTTTTTATATTGATCTTGTATGCTGCAACCTTGCTAAATTAACCTCTTAGTTCTCCCTTTTTTGGTGGAGGGAGGGAGTAAATTCTACATAATTAACCATATAAATAATTACATCTTCTGGGATTAAAATCATTCACTTTTTCCTTTTCAGCTTGTTGTTTGGGTTATGTTTCCTGTCTTATATTGCCTGCTGGAATCTTTAGTACAATGTTGAATAGGAGCAGTGAAAGGAGGGTATCACTGCTTTGTTTCTGATTTTAAGGGAAAAGCATTGTGTCATCATTTAAATATGATGTTATCTATGAGTTGTGGTAGATGCTCATCACATTAAGACACTTTCCTTCTCTTTCTGGTTACAGTTTTTATTAGAAATAAGATTTGTTTTCCCCCAATCATCTTCCTAAGTGATATTGGCCTGTAGTTTGTATTGTTGTTGTTATTTTTAACCAACCAGGCAGACAGCACTGATGACCTGTAGTTTTACATTCTTGTAATACTTTTGCGTTCTTTGGATATCGGACTGTTGCTGGCCTCTGAATAAGTTGAGAAGTGTTCCTTCCTCTTCAATTGTTTTAAAGAGTTTGTGTGTCTTTTAAATCTTGATAGAATTCTCCAGTAAAACCGTCTGAGAGTAGCATTCACTTTGTGGGAAGGTTTTTACCAAAAAATTATTTTAAAAAATAGATGTAGGGCTCTTCCGGTTTCTTTCTTTTCAAGTGAGCTTTGGTATTTTGAATGTTTCCAGGAATTTGTGTTTTTTCTCTTGTTTATCAAATTTATCAGTGTATGAAGTTGTATATAATTTTTTTTATTTTTCATTTAATATATAGAGAATCTATTGTGATATCACTGATCCCATTTCTGATACATGTAATTTGCCCTCATTCCTTCTCTTCTGATTAGCCTACCTAGTGATAAATTAATTTTATAGGCCTTCTCAAAGAAGCAGGTTTTAGTTTGATTACTTTTCTCTATTCTCTTTTATATTTTATTGACTTAAGGTATGATTGTTTCGTTTCTTCTTTCATTTTTTTGTGTGTGTGTGTGTGTGCATGCTTTTGCTCTTTGTTTTCTAGTTTCTTTTATAGAAGCTGAAGTTATGATTTGAAACTTTCTTTTCTTTTCTAATATAGGCCTCTTGTGGTATGAATACCCATCTAAGTGCTGCTTTAGCTTCCTCTCACAGATTTGATAGGGTGCTAACAATTTTTTCTTTAAGCTCAAAAGTCTTTTTTATTTTTCTTTTGATGTTTTTTCACTGGCCCATATTTATTTAGAAGTTTGTTATTTAGTTGTCACATATAAATTTTTTCTAGAAATATTTTGATTAAACATCTATGTTAACTTTTTAAAATAGACTTTACTTTTGAGAGCAGGTTTAGGTTCACAGCAAAACTGAGTGAAAGGTGCAGAGTTCCCATATGACAATGGATATTGACAAAGTATAATGACATGTGTCCACCAGTATAGTATCATACAGAAGCATTTCACTGCCTTGACAATCCTTTGTGCTTTTTGTATTCATACCTCCCTTCCTCCTAACCCCTGGAAATCGCTGATCTTCTTACTGTTTCCACAGTTTTGTCTTTTCCAGAATTTTATATAGTTGATATTTTACAGTATGTAGCCTTTTCAGATTGACTTTTTTTTCTCACTTAGTGATATGCACGTAAGGTTCCTCTATGCCTTTTCATGACTTGATAGCTCATTTATTTTTATGTCTAAAAAAATTCATTATCTGAGTGTACTACAGATTATTTATCCAGCTATCTACTGAAAGACATTTTGGCTGCTTCCAAGTTTTGGCAATTTTGAATCAAGCTGCTGTAAACATTGTGTGCAGGGTTTTGTGGAAACATAAGTTTTCAACTCATTTGGCTAAGTACCAAGGAGTGTGATTGCTGGATTGTATGGTGAGAGTATATTTACTTTTGTAAGAAACTGCCAAACTGTCTTTTGAAGTAATTTACCATTTCTCATTCCCACAGTAATGAATGAGAGTTTCTATTGCTCCACATCCTTGTCAGCATTTGGTGCCAGGGTTTTGGTTTTGGGCCATTGAGATAGGTATGTAGTGATATTTCTCTGTTGTTTTTATTTGCAATCCCTTAATGACATAAAATGTTGAATATTTTTATATGCTTATTTGCCATCTGTTTATCTTCTATGGTGACGTGTCTTTTCAAGTCTCCTTTTAGGACTTTTGCACATTTTTAATAGGTTGCTTATTTCCATATTGTTGAATTTTAACATTTTGGGGGATTTATTTTGGATGGTAGTCTTTTTTCAGACATATCTTTTGCAAATATTTACTCCAAGTCTATGGCTTGACTTTTTAGTCTCTTGACATTGTCTTCTGTGAAGCATAAGTATTTTCAAAATTTTAATGAAGTCTGTTTTATCAACTTTTCAATGGATTTTATCTTTGGTATTATATTTTAAAAGTCATTACCATACTGAAGGTCATGTAGATTTTTCTGTTGTCTCCTTGGAGTTTTATAGTTTTGCATTTTACCTTTAGGTCTATGATCCATTTTGAGTTAAGTTTTGTGCAGCATGTAAGGTCTGTGCCTGGATTGCTTTCATTGTTGTTGTTGCATGTAGATGTCCAGTTGTTTAAGCACTATTTGTTGAAAAAATATCTTTTCTCCATTGCATTGCCTTTGCTCCTTTTCAAAAATCAATTGACTATACGTATGTTGGTCTATTTATTTGCCCTTCATTTTGTTCCACTGATCTATTGTTTATCCTTTTGCCCATACCACACTGTCTTGATTACTATAGTTCTATATTAAGTTTAAAGTTGACTAGTGTCAGTCCTCTCATTTTGTTCTTCTCTTCAATGTTGATTGGCTGTTCTATGCCTCTTGCCTCTCCATATAAACCTTAGAATCAATTTGTTGACATCCACAAAATAAGTTGCTAAGATTTTAATTGGCATTGCATTGAACCTATTGATCAAGTTGGGAAGAACTGATGTCTTGACAATATTGATTCTTCCTATTTATTACTTGAAATATTTCACCATTTTTTGGGTTCTTTGGTTTATTGTATAACAATTTTATAGTTTTCTTCATGTAGACCTAGTGCATATGTTGTTAGACTTATGTTTTATTTTTTTGAATGTTAATGTAAATGGTGTTATTTTAAATTTCAAGTTGTTCTTATTCATTGTGAGTATACAGACAGTTGACTCTTTTATATTAAGAATGTACTCTGCAACCTTGCTATAACTGCTTATTCATTCCAGGAGATTTTAATATTTCTTTTGAGTTTTCTTTTTGTTGTTGTTGTTGTTTTTTGAGATGGAGTCTTGCTGTGTCACCCAGGCTGGAGTGCAGTAGCAGGATGTCAGCTCACTGCAAGCTCCGCCTCCTGGATTCACGCCATTCTCCTGCCTCAGCCTCCCACATAACTGGGACTACAGTCACCTGCCACCACGCCTGGCTACCTTTTTTTTTTTTTTTTTTGTATTTTTAGTAGAGACGGGGTTTCACCATGTTAGTCAGGATGATCTCGATCTCCTGACCTCATGATCCCCCCGCCTTGGCCTCCCAAAGTGCTGGAATTATGCAGTAAGCCACTGCGCTCGGCCTGAATTTTCTATGTAGACAATTATGTCATCTGTCAACAAAGAAAGTTTTAATTCTTCCTTCTCTGTACACTTTTTCTTTTTCTCGTCTTATTGCATTAGTCAAGACTTCCAGTATAATGTTGAAAATGAGTAGTGAGAGGGAACATTCTTGCTTAGTTCCTGATCTTTGTGATAAAGCTTTTTTATCTTTCTTTCTTTAATAGGTGTTTCAAAATGGAATGTATATTTTACTATAAAAGAAGTTCAGTGCTTTAAAATTGTTGTCGCATACCAAAATATCTAGTTTAAAGCTTTTCATGTAGCATACATTAGGTAATGTTTACTAAATTCATTATCAGTGGTTATCTCTTTTTTTTCCCATATCCTAATTACTTTCTCCCATATGTCTATAAAAAACACAAATAGTTCATTTTGCTGATCCACAAGAAGCTTCATTGCTATGAATTGGCTGTAATAACGGCAAGATCAGTATCTGATCCCACTCTTCCGCAATTCCCCTCTCCAAATTATTTATCCTAAATCAGAGTGAGAATTTGCTTCATATTTAATACATTTTTGTAATACATTCATGTAATAAATACTTCATATTTAATACATGAATGAGTTTCAATGCAAAATGAGACTCAAATTACCAAGATAGAAAACCAGAGCAAAATTGTTTATTTTTTTAGGAAGAGACATTTGCCAGAGGAAAGGCTCCTCAGTGATTCATAATAACTTTCAAAAACTGATGCACATTTAGAGATTTATTTGGTTTATTGATTTAGTTGGTTAATGGCTTGAAAATGCTAAGGAGATTTCTGCTCTAGGCATTCTACAAGATAACACTCCAAAAAGCAGTGAAAACTGGAGATAGAGATGGAATTTTGCATTACCAATGTGAGATGTAAATATACTAGTGAAGTGATAGCTCTTGCATGTGAAAAAAATTGTCCATGCTTTTCAAGTGTGGAATCAATAATTTAGGTACACCAGAGTCTTTCTATAAAATACAGAAGAAAAAATACCTGCCTTTGGATACCAGGTTTTATACTAGGAATTATCCATGTGTTATGTCTTTAATCGTCCCAGTAATCATTTTGTGAGATAAATATAATTTTCCTCATATTCAGATATAATAGCTGAAACAGAATGGGTAAGTTGCTTGGCTAAGGTCTTAAAGCTGGAAAGTGGCAAAGTCAGGAAACATAGAAAATACTCACTGTATATGTGCCAATGATTGTGTTAAAATATTGAAAGGTATGATTGTGTTTCATCCTCACATCAGCCCTGTGAGATTGATTTACAGTATTTTGCAGATGAGAAAATGGTGACACATAGAGCCCAAACACCTTATACAGTGTCACATGGCCAGCAAAGTCAGCATCAGGATTCATCTTCTGTCCTCTGTGATAACTAACTGTACCAGGAGAGGAAAGCATATGCCAGAGAGACTTTGTGGGAGAGCTCACGTTTAGGCTGGATCTCAAGAAAAGCCTAAACATTGTTCTCCAGAGCGGAAAAGAGAGGTTTGCATGGGAGGGAGATCTTAGACTGAGAAAGCCCAGGGATCACTGAGGGAGCTGCTGCATGATGCTCTCACAGATAGCCAGGCGGTTTGTCCAATATGCCTCCAGGTGAAGGAATAGCAAAATATTTCCTGACCCTTTCTGCTAGAGTAAACGGAGATCTTACTTCTCAGGGGTCTGGATGACAGTTGTGTTTTCAAACTGTAGACTTAAATTGATGTGATTTCTATGCCTACCTTAGTCACTTAAGGCAAATTATGAAAGCCCTCAACGTCTCCGTTTCCTAATCTGCAAAACAGGGTTAATATTAATATTTATTTCATCACATATTGGTTGAGAAGAGATTGGGTCACTCAAGGACTGGGGCAAGATAAAAATCTTTGGATTGGATGCTATTTATTGAACTTTCCAATTCTAAATTTTTCTGATATAAAATTTGACAAAGTGTTGAGTCTTTAATGATGAAAACCTGGGATTAAAGATATTGTTAGTAAGTACATTGCCTAGCATCTCTCATAAAACTTACTTCCTAGGTAGCTGTATCTATGATGGACCCATATTTTTTGCATTCAGAAAAGAAAAAGAAATCTAAACCTACTGAGCATTTACTGCTAGGCAGTACTCCCTTCACTTTGTATTTGTTGTGGTTTTTAATCTCTACAAAACACATATGGCAAATATTATTCATATCATTTTGCATTTAAAAGAAATATGACTAAGAAGTAGAGAAACTTTCCCCAAGTTGCAAAATTGGCAACTTGAGAATCCCAGGTTTGAACCCACATCTGTCTGACTTCAAAGTGTTTGTGCTCACTATCCCGTGCTGCACCCCAAGCTGGAAGCAAAAGCCTGGGCATGTTAGATCTACTCTAAAATGAGATCAGTTTCTCTCCTCCAGGCCCCACTTGAACAGACCCCCTAGTCTGAACTTGAGGAAGACAGAGACTTCCCTTCTAAAGACGTCTGGCCTTCCAGCGGGAGGTGGGTATTGTTCCTTAGCATTCCATAAACTGTGTTCTAACCTGCCCATATCCTGTCACTCCAGCTTCCTTCCCTTGCTGATAGCTGGGCTGACTGCAAGCGCAACCCTGATATGCACTTCACTTGCCTTTTTGCCCGATGGATACAATGATCCTTGACAGAAAAGATGTATGGGATTCCCACACCTCCAAAGAAGCACACTCCAGATGTGAAGTAAAGTTTACTGACTCTTCTTAAAAATCTGTTTTTACCTAAAAAAAAAAAAAAAAGAAAAGAAAAGAAAAAAAATTAAACAAACCAAAAACATGAGGTCAGCCCAGATGTGAAGTAAAGTTTACTGACTCTCCTTAAGAATATTTTTTTACCTAATAAAAAAAAATTAAGCAAACAAGCAAAAAAAAAAAAAAAAAAAAATGAGGGCAGCTGAAGTGCTTGGTCCACACCCTCTAGAGCAGACACTTACTGTTCCTTATGCTCCAGTGTAAGTGACTTCCCTTTTCCTTTTTTCTTATCGCTTCCCTTTAAAGTGTGCCTGGAAGCACTGCAAAGGGGAAAGTATAAACAATGTCAGGGGTGGTGCTATATTTAAAGGAAATTTAGGTCTTGCATCCTGTCCTTCTCTTAAAAAATAAATAAATAAATAAACTCTCAAGAATTCCTCCACATTTTGTTCCCTTCCCTTGGTGTGAGTTTATTTGCATAGTTAGATAACCAGTTTAGCCCAGATAATCTCAGAGCTGACTCTGACTTTCACATTTGTGGTGAAAAGCTCCTAATCTCAGCCTTCTGGAATAGCCACTTATCTCTCTAACAACTGTGTTTTTAAAAATGCTTCCAGGAATTTCCTCCTTAACATTCCCCAAAAAGATGTAACATCATAGGGTTTGAGTTAGAATGACTTTCAGAAATGAAAGGAAAGGTATTAGAAGTGAACTGGAGACTCATGAGTCAAATCTTATACTTACGGTTTGTCTGGCTTTCAAAAACAAATGTTTTCAAAAGATGTGATCCAACATTTAACAATTAATAGGTGCCACATTTTCAAATCTGGCTTTTTGGATTATTTTTAGAGAGTGGAAGATATGGGCTGGCAATTCTACATGCCAATAATTAGATGAAGTGGAGTAGCTACTGCCCCCCGTAGGAGAGGTGGCTCGTTCTCTTATGTCTCTGAGTTACCAATATTAAGGCCCAAGACTTCTGCGTCTGTGTCACCAACATTGAGGCTCAAGGCCAACAGGCCCTTAGGTCATTATATTGCCTTTGCATTGTTGTTGCTATATTTAAGAAAATTATATCTTATGATTATATCTGTATGACCTTCAGCAAATGAAAACCTCTTGAAGTGGTGTCATTGTCTGGGGTAAATACCTGAGATTCATTGTTTCATGGCCACAGAAAACAGAGTGGGGTTCAGAGTGGGAGTTTCATAGGTGAAAGAAAGAGAAGAGCTCTCAGCAGCAAAGAGAGGTCCCAGCGAAATGGGTTGCTGGTTCTGCAGTGGAATGCAGTGAGTTTTATAGGTGAGCGTGAGGAGGCAGTGCCTGATTTACACAGGGCACGAAAGATTTGGTTGGACCAGGTGTGCCATTTATAGGGTGTGAAGAAGCTGGCCACCCCCACCCTAATCTTTTATGATGCAGATGAGTTCTCTATGTGGCCAGCACCATGTTGCCTGCTTCTTTACTGTGCACGTGGTGGCAAAAGAAAAGCAAAGATGGAGACTCCATGTTGAACATACCTGGCCCCCAGGTAACCCTTTTCTATTGGCGCAGCTGCCAGCATTCACCTGTGCAAGCTTCCAGCTGGCTTATCTATGTTTGCAGCTCAATTTTTCAGGCTGCTCTTTGTTAGGAAAAAAAAAATATTTTGGCAAAAAAAAATGTTTTCCTTTTGTTAAAAGGAAAATTCTGCTGAAGACTGTTGCCCTTACTATCTGCCCAAATAATTTATTTCTAGCTCCTGTATCACACTCTGAGCCTTAAATTTCTCCTAAATAAAATGGAATAATAGTAGTAAATATGTCCTTTGGGTGTTTTGAGGCTAAATGAACTAATATATATAGTGTTTAGAATAGTTCCTGATACACAGTAATTGCGATAGATATATTATTCTTATTTTGTTCAGAATTTATTGGGAGTTATTGAGAATTTTTGATACACAGTAATTGCAGTAGATATATTGTTACTGTTATTTTGTTCAGAATTTATTGAGAGTTATTCAGAATTTATTAAGAGTTATTGATAATTTTTGATAAAAAGTAATTGTGATAGATATATTGTTACTGTTATTTTGTTCAGAATTTATTGAGAGTTATTGTTGACTAAGAAAATAAGGGTTTCTAATGTAACCTCTGTCTGCCCGACTATGTAGTGTTTATATTCTTGGTGATTTAACATTTATGAATGAGTTTCTCATTACTTCATGATATTTTCTAGGGCATATTTATGGAAAGATACATGTAATATTATTTTAAATTATTTTGTTTTTTCCCTTTATAATACTTTTAGAACATAATATTAAGGTTGTTTTAAAATATATGTGTGAGAATATGTTATAGTATATGTAAAATTTATTTCTGATAATAAAGAGGCATTACAAAATACGTGATTTGAAAAGAGGGTGTGGATTTGATTATGTTGAGTACCTTGGTCTAGTGTTTTCCACACACGGCCTAATTACCTTCTCTGACTTCCTAGAATGTTTAAGGGACTATTTTGGTCAATTCTCTGACTTTGCAGCATTTAAAGAAAGGCCAGTTTTATGCATAAACAGAATAGCGATTATCTAATCAACTTGGAGTGACTAAGTCACAGCTTTCTAGAAGAGTAATGCCTGCTAATTGACAACCTTCAAAAGAAGAGAGAAGCATGTCTCAAAGGAAAGGTTCTAAGAGATTTATCCTTCTACTGCCTATTAACTGGGTTTGTGGCTCAAGGTTTAAGAAAGAGTCATCTAATATTTCATGCAAATCCAATGGTACCTCTTGACATCAGAGTTCATCTCGTTCCAAGTGTGATGAAAAACTTTTGGAGGGTTTCAAACAGGTAGTTAATTGGAATTATTATACTCTTAAAAGATCACTGTAGTTGCTGGAAGGCACATAATCCTCAAGGAGGAAGGCCAACCAACAGGAGAAGCAGAAAGATCAGTTAAGAAATATTATCCCAGATGAGGAGTGAAACTACAGTGGTAGCAGGGAAGTTGATGAGATTTGGTCCAATTAAAAATATACTTTGAAGGCCGAACAAAAAGAGTATGCTTATGGGTTAGATGTAGGTTGTAACAGGCATCAAGCCGACTCTTTTGGAATCAAGCAATAGCAGGAATGGTGATGCTATTGACAGAAATAGAGAACACAGAAAAAGAAGCAGGATTGGGCACATGAATTCAAGGGTTCCATTTTGAACATGGTAAATTTAGCAGCCCATTGTTATCTGAGTGGAAATGCAGCCGGATATGTGAGTCTAGACTTTCTAGAAGAGGTCAGGCCTAGAAAAGTAATTTGAGAGGCAGCAGTGTATTGGTACTTTTAAAGCCATGATCTTGGATGAAATCTCTAAAAAGTGAGCACAGGGACTTACTCATGTTGAAAGGTTTAGGAACATCAGGAGGATCCAGCAAGGTAGAAAGAGGAAGAAGAGACCTAGATAGACAGGACAAAAAAATTTGGAAGTATGGATATCTTGTAGTGACAAACATGTTTTAAGAACAGAAGGCAATCAGTAGTGTAAAAGACAACTGAAATGTCAAGGAAAATGATCGTTGAGAATTCATTGTTGGATTGAGCAAACTGTTTTTTAAGCTATTTCTTCTAGGAGTTTTAAAGTGTTCACTATCACATGTCTTAAGGTGGGACTTTAAACATATTTGTGCTGAACACTTAGTTAAGGTTTTAATCTGGAGGCCTGTGTGATTTTATTTTGGGAAAATTTCTCTTATTATATCGTCAGTTTTTTTCTTCCCCTCCACTTTCTCGGGCCATTATTTCTGGAATTTCTACTATTCAGATGTTCAACTTCCTGCACTGATTTTTCTAATTTTGTTTTTTCTCTTATTCTCCATCTTACAATGTTTGGCTCTACTTCTGGGAGATTAGTGTGACTCAACACTTAAGTGAAAGGGAGTGGGGTGTGGTGGCATATGCCTGTAGTCCTAGCTACTTGAGAGGCTAAAGCAGGATCACTTGAGCCCTTGAGTTCAAGGTTACAATGAGCTGTGATCATGCCACTGTACCCTAGCCTGGGCATCTCTAAAAATAATCAACAGAAGATAAATAAATAAATAGATAAATAAATACACAAAATAAAAAGTGAAGGAGAATTCAGACTCTGATAGCTGATAAAGAGAAGAATCTGAGGGATCCATTTGCTTAACTTACATACTTTAGAACAATCACTACCAACCTTATACCTCAGATCTGGGTTATTACATAGGAGGGTGTGCACATCCTTTGGCAATCTTTAGTAGGATTTTGAAAGCTTAGAAGGAAGAGAAACATACCTGGAGGGGAAAAAAATATACCCAGAGATTTACTTGTCTTGTGGCCACAAGTTAAAGAAAACTCCTACCAATACCAGACTAAATCCCAGAAGTTCCTGCTCATCTCGGAGGAATTTGAAAGTCGGCATTTTACTGTGTGTTACTCACGTGCTGATAAGAAAGACAGACATAAACAATTATATTCGTAAGCTCCTAAAGGCTTTGATGATCAGGGGATGCCAAAATTGTTACCAGGCCTGTTCCCTGCACATTCAGCTCTTGACTCTCACCTTATCAGGTGTTTTTCTAGATTTAAAGTTTTTTTGTTTTTGTTGTTTATTTTTGAGATGAAGTCTCACTCTGACACCCAGGCTGGAGTGCAGTGGCACGATCTCAGCTCACTGCAACCTCTGCCTCCTGGGTTCAAGCAGTCTTCCCACCTCAGCCTCATGAGTAGCTGGGACCACAGACACGTGCAACCAAGTCCAGCTAATTTTTTGTATTTTTTGGTAGAGATAGGGTTTCACCATGTAACCCAGGCTGGTCTCGATATCCCGAACTCAAGCAACTCACCCTCGTCAGCCTCCCAAAGTGCTGGGATCATAGGCATGAGCCACTTGATTCTCTTAATTTTCTGGTCTCTTGAAGTACTGAAGTGTTATCAGTTGAGTTCATAATTTTATGTAACTCCTTCCACCATGTGCTAAGTACCTTGGTACTTAAGAACAGATGACATGATCTTCATCTTTCAAATCTATAATAAAATTTAATAATGGAGAAGGGAGGAGATAACAGATAACACTGTGCTCTAAAATTAAGGTGGCAAATAGGATTGATGGAGGCTACTATGAGTACTGAATTAAGCAATTCATGTTGAACCAGGTGTGGATTTAACAAGAAGTGGCACATTTGATTAGAGATATCAGGCTTCAACGAAAGTGCAGGAATAGCTATTCCTTCTGTGTTTATCTGTGAATAGCTATTTTCTTCTGTGTTAATCTATCCAGAATTTTTGAGAGGTAGAGAGTAAAAGAGAGAGAAAGAAGTATACTGGCTGGATGTGTTGGCTCATGCCTATAATCCCAGTATTTTGGAAGGCCAAAGTGGGTGGATCACTTGAGGTCAGGAGTTTGAAATCAGCCTGGCCAACATGGTAAAACCCTGTCTCTACTAGAAATACAAAAATTAGCCAGGTGAGGTAGTGGTGTATGCCTGTAATCTCAGCTACTAGGGAGGCTGAGGCACTAGAATCGCTTGAACCCAGGAGGTGGAGGTTGCAGTGAGCTGAGATTGTGCCACTGTACTCCAGCCTGGGTGACAGAGTGAGACTATGTCTCAAAAAAAAAAAAACAAGTACTAGAAGTCAGATTTTGTCTTGTAGTTGCAGAATAGCAGGTGTCCCAGACCATTTGTCATAAATTGTGTACTTTCTCACATCCCTTTCCATCTGAACTTCACTACCCATGGCATCCTTCTTTCGAAAGAACTCTAGACTGTCCTTGGTTCAGGGCCAGCTAATATTAAATGGAGTGGGCAAGGACCCAGTAGCAGCCTATATTTAATTACAAGATGGTTTGATAGAAAGGGTAATAGACAATTACTAAATACCAATCAAAGTCACTTTCCTTGTGATTCAGCTGACATAAAAGAGGAATTAGTCACCTGAGGGCAACAGATCAGATAGGCAAAGAGAAGACATGCTGTCATTGGGACTTTTTCTTTCTTTCTGTTTTTTTTTTTTTTTTTTTTTTTTTTTTTAGACAGCGTCTCACTCTGTCACCCAGGCTGGAGTGTAGTGGCATGATCTCAGCCTACTGCAAGCTCCACCTCCCGGTTTCAAGCGATTCTCCTGCCTCAACCTCCTGAGTAGCTGGGACTACAGGTGCACACCACCACACCCAGCTAATTTTTGTATTTTTAGTAGAAATAGAGTTTCACCACATTGGCCAGGCTGGTCTTGAACTCCTGACCTCGTGATCTGCCCACCTCAGCCTCCCAGAGGGGTGGGATTACAGGTGTGAGCCACCGTGCCCGGCCCATTGGGCCTTTTTCTTATGATTTGATGACTTTTTGCTTTGTAAATAGTAACAGCTTAATTAGCAAATGGATTTCATTAATTCCTTTCCCTCAATATTCCCATCTTCTCCTTTACGAAAGTCTTCCTCCAAGCCAAGAGTTGGGAAGTAGCCAAAATACTTCATTTCTCAGTTTTCCTTAAAGTGTTGATTTGGCTTCTGTTCTCCCAGGAGAAAGATGAGAGGTGGTCTCTGAGTTGATTACCAAAGTAGGTTTACTTCAACGTGACTGAGAGATGAAGATCAACGTAACTTCATAGAGATCCACATGTACCAAGCTTGGGTGGACTTTCTCTCCCTTGCTTCATCAACAGCTTTGAAATGTGCCAGGTAAAGCTGTCTATAGCCATTAGCTACTTTGATGACATCAGACATATACTACCTGGCAACCTCAACTCTGCATTCCTGGAAAATCTCAGGAAACTTAAAGGATCATCTAAAAATTTCTTTTGTATGTTTTGGGAGTTTTATTAAGAATTGCGGGTTAAACATTTATCTTTCAGATGAGGCCAATAACTATATTCTAATTCTTTTCTCTTCAGCAAAGCCACAGATACTCCAAGCTAAGGACCAATGTCAGCAATTATATGTATATGTGGTTGTGTATGTGTATGTGTATGTGTGTGTGTGTGTGTGTGTGTGTGTGTGTGTGTGTATTTGCAGAGTTTGTATGAGGGCTCTCCATGTTTCAGTGGCTATGGAAGAGAGAAATGGACTAGGCTGGGACCAATGGATCTCAGGTTTTAACCCATACTCTGCCACTGTCTTCATCACTTTGGACAAAAGTCTTCTCATCTCTCAGTCTTCTGTTTTCTAAATTGCATAGAATTAGATGACTGGGGCTGAAAGACTTCTCTAGAAATGATGGTGTCCAACTGCCTTCATTTTAGAAGAAAACTGAGGCTTTGTGTGGCAAGCTTTAGCTGGGATCCAAGAATGCTCATAAGCAAGATTTTGCCACTCAGCATTCAGTTTCCATTCCTATGGTGACAGCATTCCAGTTTCCTCTAGAGAGCCCCATTCCCTCATTCTCCATCCAGTAGAAGGGACTAACTGCAGTCACTAAACATGTGGCTTAAGCCTGCTCAGTCAACGTGTTTTGTGTCCTCACAGTTTCTCAGATCGTGTGACTGGTCGGGGGATGAGTCATGACTCAAACTAGACAAATGGGAGCCAATGAAACACAGTTAGAAACCTTTGCTTTAAGAATTGAACAGTGAGGTGTGTGGTTTCTACTGGAGTGGTTGAGAGTAGAGGTGGAATCAATTAAAGCTATGCTTCAATCAAGAGAGGATGCTCTGCTTGAAAATGAAGCCAGAAAACAAGTGACAGAGTGTGTTATGAGAAGAAGATTGAGTCCTATAGATATAATTGGAGTCCCCGGGCCCAACTTAAGCTAAATGTTGGAGCCAGTCTGCCCTTGTTGGAATCACAGCTCTGCTACCAACAAGCTAAGTGGCCTCCTTGAGCAAGCCACTAGACTTCTCTATGTCTCAATCACCTCATTGAGGTGAATAAAGATGAGGACTGGAAACTTGCCTCATAAGGTTGCTGTGATGAATACACAATTCTATACCAAGTGCACTCACGTGTGCATGCGCGTGCACACACACACACAGATGGTTACTCTTATTATGATTGGAGTTGGCAATTGTATGAGCCAGTATGTTTCATATTTTGCTTAGCACGGTTCAATCTCTGGCAAAATTAATCAAAATTAATCGTCAAGGTAGCAGAAGATCTTAAAACCAGGTATTCTGGCCCACACTTCAGACAAGTTAATTTCCCATCACTATAATGATGCATCAAATTCAGGTGTTGGACTGAACAGAGAAGCAGTCCATATATTCTCTGAGTTTATTGAATTACACGTCAACTGATGTTAAAGTCTGGGTATTCAATTCTGGGAACTGCTGTGGATTTTGTTAGGTGTGATGTTACTGTGTTACTGAACAGGGAAATGGTCTTTCTTTTTCCTTTTTTTATAGATATACACTGAAGTATATAAGAGTCAACGTTATAAAAATCTATACTTTATTTTAAAGTAATTGTATTAGTCAGGGTTCTCTAGAGTTGACACTCAGTATTAACCATCACAGTAATTTAGCAAAATCCACAAAACAAGGCAAAGCAAATATGACAAAATGCCAGTAACTGCCATTCCACTGAATGATGGATAACTGAATATTCATTATAAAATTATCTCAACTTTCTTGTATGTTTGAAAACTTATATAATGTAAACCTTGACTACAGTTCTTGCCTTAATTATTTGAATTATTTGTCTTCCCCATTTCAATGTAGGCACCATAAGGGCAAAGTTGCCTTGGTTACTGTTGTATCCCAGTGACTGTAATATGGTACCTGCTCAATAAAGATATAATTAAAGGTGAATAGGTTAGACCTTGTTAGTTGAGAGGAATTTCAGGCCAGGTATAACTGAAGATATGGGTGCTCTGCCACATCCTTTCATCACCAGTCATTCCTGTGCATGCTGACAGCTTTCTACTGCAGGCATCGGGGACTTCTGTCCTGAAGGCTGACCTCAGGGCACTCAGCCTCTGCAAGGGGCTGGCCAGATGTGACTTTCCCCAAGAGGAGTCCTGAACCAATGATGAGCAGAAGTTGGAGGACAGTCATTTTAGGTTTCTTGTCCCTCTAGTGAAACAATCTGTGTCTTATTCTATATTGTTTCCCAGAGATTCCCTGGGCAATTGAGCTCCACTTGCCCACTGCAGTTCCCTGCTTATGAACCCACTTTCCTTGGTTTATTTCTCTCCCCTTTCTTCCATCTGTACTCCCATACCTAAAATCACTTCTGAAATAAACTATTTGCTTCCAAATCTGTGTCTAAGATACAATTTCTAAGAGACAACCTGAGACAGAACAGTAAAGAAGATGAAGTCTGAGCAAGGTCACCAAGAGTAGATATAGAGAGGAAGGATTGGCTGGAAAAACTTTCTGGATAGACTAATAGGAGAACTTAGTCTATTAGTATCGGGTGATTTAGAAGAAGGCATTTCTCCCTGAGTATCTCCCATGGTTTGTGCTGGTCTGACCAGGTTATTTGGTTGGCTTTACTGGACATTGGGAAAAGCCTGTGCGCATCACCAGCTCCACCACTTCTAGAGTAAAACTACTCAGCTATTCCACTTTCAGCCCCTCTTTCTGCCTTCTCCATGGAGACATTTCTTGGTGCTGGTTTTTTAATCATTAGCCAAGTATTCTTTTCCTCTCTGCTTGGTGACTTTGCAGTACAGTAAAGACATATGCTCCTCCTTGAGAGCCAAACCTAAATTCCATCCTGGCTTCTCTGAATGCCCTTGGATGAAAATAGACATTCCTTTCTCCTACAATCTCTGTGTATTCTTTTTATATTAGACATGCTATGTTAAATCCATTAATGGAACAGTTATGCATGTGAAGCTCCTAAATTGTATCCAACTCAAAGACCCCATAAGATGAAGCACAAAGCTGAGAAAGAATAGTTGCCCTAGCTACCCATTGTCCATGGGATACAATATAATCTGCTTAGTCTGACAGTCAAGGACCTCAATTACTTAAAGTTCCAGAAGTATTAGAGAAGATCAAGCAGATCTAAATTTGATTTCTAACATTTTCACCACCCTCCTGGGTGGTTTTGAATCCATGCCCTGTTTCATTATCTCTCCAAGCAAATCACAGCATACACAATCCGTAAGAATACAATTCTTACTTACCCAGGCAAATGAGAAGCTTGTTGCTCATAGGAGAATGATGTTAGAGGGATTAATGAGGCAAGTAATAAACCTTTGCTGCTTCTTATATTTCCAAATACTCTCCCTGAATTATTGCTATAAATCTCCTAGCTACAAGGTATGGAAATTCAGAGTAACCTTTGACGTGTCTTGCTTAGCCTTTTCTCAAAGCTCTCCCTAAATCCTACCATTTGTACCATCTCAAATATTCTTTAACTGGTCTCCCTGGTTCCACACACACCCTCCTAGTAGCCCCTACTCTATCTCTGTTTTATCCTGCTGCCAGTGGATGATCCAAAATGTGAGTAGTTTTATATTGTTTCTGGTTTCCAAAGATTGAGTAGTTTCTCCACTGAATTCTACTTTGTGTCTTGGTAACTAGATTCAGCTTTATTTCTCTCTTCAGTATCTTGAATCCTATACTTCATCCTTACAAGTCTCAAAATGTTCCCTCAATTTTCCTTCACTGTGCCTTTGCTTAAGCTGGCTTCTCTTGGTGGTGCCCTTCTCAAATATATATTGGTCAAAGCCCTAAATATTCTTAAGGTGTTGCTCAAATTTTATTCCATTCCCCCCAAAACATGATTTTTTTTTTAACCTAAAATACCATAGCACATGGTTTGTCTATAACAAAATTTACATTCTTGTTTCCAAATGATTTTGTTTCTGTTTTCCTCATTTGCTGGTGAGTGTTTAAAAGACAGTTGCTGTTTTATTCATTCAAAATCAGCCATTAGCTCTTAGAACTGTGCTCTGTACATAGCAGGGCTCATTAAATGAAACCCCTAAGCATAACCACCGGGTAGGACGAGGTTTGGCTCTTGGAAATGTAAATGACCATGAGGTAATACTGACACTTCTGACCCTTTCCAATCTCTCCTCTCCGAGACCAGGGATTGCATTTGGATTTAAAGAAACAAAACTTTCAGGCACCTACTGTGGTGAGTAGCTTCTGACATGACTCTCATTGATCTCTTCCTCCTGTTGTTCATGTGCTTGGGTAATCCTCTCTGAGTGTGAAGTGAATCTCACAACTCACTTCTAATAAAAGTAATTGTATTAGTCAGAAGTGTTGAGAATGTCACTTCCATAATTACATCACGGGTTGTGATGTCCGTCTTGCTAGCACTCTCTCTGCTTGATACTCTATTTTATTCACTTGCTTACTTGCTGCTAAGTTGTAAGGTGATCTGTGGAGAGGTTTACGTAGCAAGGAACCAACCACATAGCAAGGCCTCCGACTAAAACCTTGCAGGGACAGAGGCCTCAGTCCAACAGCCTATGAGAAGCTGAATCCTGCCAACCACCATGTGATGGTTGATGATCACATGGGGGTTGATGTGATCATGAAGGATGAATGTGATCATGGAGGATGAAGAAGCCAGTCCTTTCCAGTTAAGCCTTGAGATGACTACAGCCTTGTAAGAGACCCAGAGATGTAGAATGTTGCTAATCTGTGTCCAAATTCTTGGCTTAAAGCACTGAAATAATCAATGTTGCTGCTTAGAGCCACTATGTTTTGGTGTAATTTGTTGTGCAATAATAGATAACCTAGATATCTACTTTTGAAAATTCTGCCCACCATATTCATTCTACCAGGACATGCTTTCTTCTTGATGAATGGCCAGTGGCATGGATTTAATTGTCCTTCTCTCTCTCTCCTTCCATTCCAGGGCCTTGTGTAAAGACTCTTAGTGCTTACTAGCATGGTTTATAAATTTAGCTTCACAAAGCTAGTATATAATTATGCAAAACTAGAACTTTAATAGAAAATAACTTAAAATAAGTCTCAGTGAAAATACATTAATGAGAGATTACTTAATAGTTTAGGTATTTTGTGAGGGTAAACGTTTTCCCAGTGCTACAAATAAGGAAAATGAGAATAATTGAAGACATTTGCTCAAGAGCACACATTCAGCAAGTGTTAAAATTAGATGTCAAGTTTAGACATGTGCACTGTCAATAGCAAGCTCTTTCCCCTAAACCAAAGTCCTCAACTGTGGCTATACATTGCAGTCACCCGAGTAACACTAAATACATATTGAGAGAGTCTGATTTAATTCTTTCGGGGCACAGCTAGGGCATTGGGACTTCTAGAAACTACCCAGGCAATTCTAATACATAGCCAATTTGAGAACCACTAGGTACATCTCTGAGCCTCCCAAATTTTGTTCATACCCAATGGTACTTAATTAGATTCTGTGTTTGTCACCTGATTCCTGAATCTGAAACCAAGCCACTTGAATTCTTTCTGTAAAGAACAGAGTTTCACCAGGACAGAAGAATCTATTGAGTACACACTGTGGGGAGAAGCATTTTAGGTGAGGAAGAAACAGAAGGGGAGCAATAAACTTTGACCTTGAGTTAGTTACACAGTCGTTGAATGAGGAAGATTTTATTACAGACCAGGACACTGGTCAGCAGTTTTCCTACATCTTATATAGCTCTACTATTTACTCATATTTCACATGTCCTTGAGATATGGTCATTTCCCTTGAATGATAGTAATTTAGAGTTAGAGAAGAATCTAGAATTTAATCATTTGATGTACAAGGAAACTGAATCTTAAAAAGGAGAAATGATTTGATAAAGGCCACACAGAAAATGAGTGGCAGAACTGGATCTAGTTTACATGTCTATATTCCTTAGACTATGGATCTTTCCACCACATCAGGGCAAGCTCTTTTTGATTAAATTCTAGGTAGGTAGGTAGGTATACGTTTTATTTTCCCAAAGCATGGAACTGACGAAGAATTTCAGGCCTTTTCAAACCCATGCTCTGTTTTCTCCTGCAGAGTGCCAGATTCCAGGAATGTTTCATTTGCTGTTCCTTGTGCTTGGAAACTCTTTCCTTAGGCATACTTTATTGCCATCCTCTTCACTTCATTTATTCTTTGCTCCTATGTTATCACCTTACTAGAGAGGCCTGCCCTGACCACTCAATATAGAACAGCAACCATCCCCCAGCACTCCCTTCTCTTTGCTCTAATTTTTCTGTTGCTTTTATCATCAGCCGGAATGTATTTTGTTCAATTATTTATTTCTGTCTCCTCCGCTCACCTTACTAGACTGTAAACTGCATAAGTAAAGGGTCTTTGTCTGGTTCTTTTTCTACTGTACCCCTGAGGCCTGGTGGCCTGAAGGAGGGCCTCAATAAACATTAGCTAGTTAAATGTAGAACTAATAGTAAGATCTTCAAATGTGAACCATCCTGAGAATGAATAAATTCAATGTCAAGAGACACATTCAAGTATAGGTTCAGTTACCACTTAACAAGGATCGAGAAAGTGGTCTTCAGACACAACTGGGAAATCAAGTCTGAAGACTTCTAAAATCCCTTCCAAAACTGAGTCTATAATGTAAAAGATTACTTCTCCAAACAGAATACTCATGGTTGCTGGCATTTTCATGGATTCTTTACATAAGCACTTAATTCATTCAATATTTTTTTGTTCATTCAAGGGATATTCAGTGAGAGGCTGCTTTATATGTGTTAGATACAATTTTTGCATGAAAAAAGCAAGAATCAAGTGGTGGCTCTCATGATCTCAAGCCTTCTTCTCCATTCCTGACTTTTCATCTTTCTTTAAATATCTCTCTACTTACAAGTGTTCTTTTGTCATTTTTAGAAACCCAAATTCAGCCTAACTGGTGACCACTGGGAAAAGTAAGAATAAATTTGTAGCATAACTTTATAGTGTATGAGGTTCTGAACATCATACAGCATTTATTCCTATATATTTTTGTAAAACAACTCATAAGAAAGGCAACCACGTACCATCACTCTCCAAGGTCTCATTCTTTCTAAAATAAAGGAAAGAAGGCTATATCAGACCCCCTATCATTTTATTTCTTGTCCTTGGGTGACTTTGAGCTATACTATGACTTGGTGAGAATTAAAGACCAGAAGAGAGTCATTTGAAGTATTGAACTTTTCTTGGAGTTACTTCCATGGGAACCACTCTCCATTGCTCACTCTGGAGGAAAGACTAGAAGTACATTTTTGTGTTTTTAACCACCAAACCTGACCCTCCTTAGTCATCTTCTCAGGGACTTACTTCAAATAATCTTCTAAGGTTTTTATCGACAAAAATTATCAATTTAACAGACTGTCTTGGACCTTGTGATTATGAATAATATTTTTTAAATATTAGCTTTACCAAGATACAAGTCACATACCGTAAATCTTACCCTTTGAAAATGTAAAATCAAACAGTTCTGAGTATGTTAACAAGTTGTGCAACCATCACCATTATCTAATTTCATAAAACTCTCGTCCCCTTGAAAAGAATCCTGTACCCTTCCTTGTCACTCTTCCTGTTATGCCTTCTCAGCAGTTGTTGGCAAACAATAATTTATTTTCTGTCTCTAAGGATTTTCCTATTCTGAACATTTTGTGTAAATGGAATTATAGAATATGTGGTCTTTATGTCTTGTTTCTTTCATTTAGTGTAATGTTTTCAAGGTTCATCCATGTTGTAGCATGTATCAGTACTTAATTTTTATAGCCAAATAATATACTATTTTTTGTATAGATGATATAATACCTTTTATGTCATTGTATAGATATATAACACTTTTTATTTCTCCATTTATTAACAGGTAGACATTTGGGTTTTTTTCCCCACATTTCAGCTACTATGAAAAAGGCTACATAAATGTTTTGTATAAGTTTTTATGTGGCCATATGCTTAAATTATTTTGGGTATAAACCTAGGAGTGCAAATGCTGGGTCATATAGTAACTCTGTGTAAACTTTCGAGGAATTGCCAAACTGTTTTACAAAAAGACTGAGCATTTGACTTTCTCACCAGCAATATATGAGGATTCCATATTTTTTACATCCTTGCCAACACTTGTTATTGTGTATCTGATAACAGGTGTCTTAAAGGGTGTGAAGTTGTATCTCATTGTTTTCATTTGCATTCCCTTAATAGAAAATGATGTTGAACAACTTTATTTATTTAGATGTATATGTTTATTGTCCATGTTCATATCTTCTATGGAGAAGTGTCTGTTCAGATCCTTTGCCTATTTTTAAATTGAATTATTTGTCTTTTTATTGTTGAATTGTGACTGTTCTTTACATATTCTAGATACTAATCTGTTATCAGATATGTGATGTGCAAATATTTTCTCTTATTCTGTGGGTTGTCTTTTCACTTTCCTGATGGTGATTTTGAAGATCAAAATTTTTTAGCTCTGAAGAAGTCCAGTTTCTCTATTATTTTTGTTTTTGATGCTTATGTTTTTGGTGTTATATATAAGAGTTATTGCCTAATTCACAATAATCAAGATTTATTCTTTTTTTTTAAGAGTTTTATAGTTTTAGCAGTTACATTAAAGTCTATGATCCATTTTGTTAATTTCTGTGTGTGGTTTGAGGTATGGGTCCAAGTTCACTTTTTTGTATGTGGTTATTCAATTTTCCCCAACCATTTGTTGAAAAGACTGTCCTTTACTCATCAAGTTTTCTACACTCTTGTTAAATGTCATTTGACTATAATATAAGGGGTTGTTTCTGGACTGTTAGTTCTACAACATCAGTTTATATGTCTATCATTATGCCATTGTCACACTGTTTTGACTACTGTAGTTTTATAGTAAGTTTTGAAATCAAGAAGTGTGAGTTCTCCAACTTTGTTTATTCTCTTTTAATATTGTTTTGGCTATTCAGGGCTCCTTAAAATTCGATGTGAATTTTAAGATTTACACACACATTTATTTTCAAAAATGCATCTGGGAGTTTGATAGGTATTATATTGAATTCATAGACCATCTTGGGTTGTACCACCATCATAGTAATACTATATCTTCCGACTGATAAAACTAGGATGCCCTTTCACTTTATATCTTCCTTAACTTCTTTCAGTGAATTTTGTTTTGTAGTTTTTAGTGAGCAAATCTTGTACTTCTTTTGTGAAATTAATTCCTAAATTTTTTTTGGTTCTTTTTGATGCTATTTTCTATATAATTGTTTTATTAATTTCAATTTTATATTATTCATTGTCACTGTATAAAATATAATTGATTTTTGAATGTTAATCTTGTGTACTGTGCACTAACTGAACTCATTTATTAGTACTAATAGTTTTTATAGATTCTTCAGGATTTTCTACATAAAACATCATTTCATCTGCAAATTCATCTTAATTCTTCCTTTTGGATCTTGATAACCTTTCCTTTATTATCTACTCTAATGGTCCTGCCTTGAGCCTCCAGTAAAATGTTCCACAGATTTGTTCCTATCAAAAGAGGAAAATTTTGTCTTATTTATTGTATTAAGAACAGACCATTCAGCCTTTCACTATTAAATATTATGCCAACTGTGGGTTTTTAATAATGGTGTTTATTAGGTTGAGAAAATTCTTTTCTATTCCTAGTTTGCTGAGAGTTTCCTCATGAAGGAATATTGTTTCTGTCAAATGATTTTTGTGCCTCTTATGGTCATGGCTTTTTTCCTTTGTTCTATTAATATTACTATGGTATACTATGTTGACTGATTTGCATATATTAAGCCAACTTTTCATTCCTGGGATCCATGGTGCATATGTTGTTGCTCACTAGTAATTTTCTAGGGATTTTCGCATATGTGTTCAAAAGGAATATTGGTCTATAGTTTTTTTCGTTATGCTGTTTTTTTCTTGTTTGAATATCAATGTAATCCTAGCCTCAGAGAATGAGTTAACAAATATTCCTTCTCCTCTATGTTTCTGGACGAGTTGTGAAGAATTCGTGCTAAGTCAATTAATATTGCCCAGTCAAGTGACAGAAAGGAAAAAAAAAATGAAATAATAAAAAATAGAGTCTCAGAGATTCATGAGACACCATCAACTGTAACGATATACAAAGCCCTACTAGCTTCGCATTTTCACTTATCGGTATTTAACAGGGTAAATAACAGCTACAGACAATGTGTACTTTCCTTCCCTTCCATTTCTACAACTCCCCATTCTTTTATGTCAGGCAATTTTCACTGATTGTTACTGCCTAGCTTCTGTGGGAACTTAGTTTGCAACCTCTGAAATAGAAGAACAACAGGAATAAGGGGGAAGATATTTTAGAAAGGGAAAACAGCAGAAACAAAGAATAAGGGGTAAGAAAGTGTATAATTTCTTGAGTAAGAGTAAAGATGGATTTGGCTGAGGAGGAATTCTTTGTAGGAAGGCAATAGTAGACATTTCTGGGAAGAATAGCTGGAGCTAGGCTGTGGAGAGCATATATAGCAGTGCTTTTACATAAAATTTTGGAGTATTCAATGTGTTTCAGAGAGTAGAAATGCTAAGTATTTTATTTGATCTCTACTGGCACTCTGCAAATGAGGATTATGGTTATTACTATTATTATTGTTATTATTATTATTTTGAAACAGGGCCTCACTTTGATGCCCAGGCTGGAGTTAAGTGGCACAAACATGGTACACTGCAGCCTTAAAGTCCCAGACTCAAGAGATCCTCCCGCCTCAGCCCCCCCAAGTAGCTTGGACTACAGGTGTGTGCCACCACACCTGGCTAATTTTTATATTTTTTGTAGAAATAGTGTTTCACCATGTTTATATTTTTTGTAGAAATGGTGTTTCACCACCCAGGGTGTTCTCAAACTCCTGAGTTCAAGGGATGTGTCTGCCTCAGCCTCCCAAAGTACTGGGATTATAGACGTAACCCCCCATGCCTGGCTTATGGTCATTATTTTTGAAATGTGGAGATTAAAGCTGAGAGTCACATAGTCTGTCAATGGCTAATAGCAAAACTGGAAACAGAATCAAGATCTCTGTGTGGCCCACTGCTGGTAGACAGACTAGTCAACACAAACAAGCTGGACGTGGGCCATAACCTTGATTATGTTGTTTGCTGCTTTCTTCTTAGCACCTAGAATAACATGTAGCACTTGGATGAAAGAAATAATTGAATCCTGAGAAACACAGTAAGCACAATCTGCTTATTCTATGGTGAGTTATCATTGGCCCTCTCAGGGGTTTACAGCAACATGTAACTCCTGGAAGGTAGAAAGACTTAACCAGGTGCAGCTGTTTGCTTCAGCATCACAGCTCCTCACATATACCGAATTGGCTCATTTGTTGGGAATTTTGTGCTTCAGAGGACACCAGGGACTGGGCTTATCACATGACTTTATAATGAGGAAATCTGGCTGACCTTCAAGACGGTAGTAGGCAGGCTGGCCATTGGGTGGGGATTGAAGACCATGCTGAAAGGTAGTTGTCACTTGAAAAGCATACTTCGTTTTCAGGTCATTCCTAATATAAGATGTAAGTACTATTTGCTTAGGAAGGAGAATTTGTCCTGAAATTTATTCCTTCTGAAGAGGCTTTTTTTTTTTTGTACAGTATCTCACTGTGTTTTCCAGGCTGGAATGCTGTGGTGCAGTCACTGCTCACTGCAGCCTCAATCTCCCAGGCTCAAGCAATCCTCCTATCTCAGCCTCCCGAGTAGCTGGGACCACAGGTGCATGCCAACATGCTCGGCTATTTTTTAATTTTTCTGTGGAGACAAGGTCTCCTTATGTTGTCTAGGCTGCTCTTGAACTCCTGGTCTCAAGAAATCTATCTGCCTCAGCCTCTCAAATTTCTGGGATTCCAGGCATAAACCACTGCACCTGGCCTGAAGAGATAATCTTGAGGCTTTGTATCAATGTATCAGATCCCTATCTTTATATTTGTGAACCATTTCTGGATGATTGGATTTAGACTGTGGCTATAGAATTTTCAAGGCCCAAAACAAACAAAAAGTTATTTCGTTTACTCATGAATTAGAGGATATCTAATCTAGATTTAGCTTGATTTCTTATACAAAACACCAGACAGAGAATTTAGAGGCCTGGATCTTATACATGTTCCAATATAGTGACCCTTAGCTGGTCTTATGATATGTCTGCATTTCAGGGTTATTTCCTGTGAAAACAGGGCTGGAGAGTTCCTAAGGATCTTCCAGGTTTACAGTACACTTACTTGTATTTTGCAACGTTTCCTGAGAAGCTTCAAGTTCTGTGATTGATCTTGTTGTGAATGTTGTTCCTAATACCAACTGAAAGAAATGAGGGCTTAATTACATATAAGACATATTTTTACAGTAATCTCAACAGGTTCCAACCAAATTCAATATTTGCTCTACTGCTCTAGCAATACTTTGTATAGCATCTTGTAATTTTTTTAAATAACATGAATTACTTAATTTATTTAACTTTTTTTTTTCTACAGTAACTCTTTTTTTTTTTTTTTTTTTTTTTTTTTTTTTTTTTTTTTTTTGAGACGGAGTCTCGCTCTGTCACCCAGGCTGGAGTGCAGTGGCACGATCTCAGCTCACTGCAAGCTCCGCCTCCTGGGTTTACGCCATTCTCCTGCCTCAGCCTCCCGAGTAGCTGGGACTACAGGCGCCCACCACTGCGCCCGGCTAGTTTTTTTTTTTTTTTTTTTTTTTTGTATTTTTTAGTAGAGACAGGGTTTCACCATGTTAGCCAGGATGGTCTCGATCTCCTGACCTCATGATCCGCCCGCCTCGGCCTCCCAAACTGCTGGGATTACAGGCTTGAGCCACCGCCCCTGGCCTAAAAAGTATTATTAAACGACTACTTATATGTAAATATTTTGCTGTGATACCATCTTATGGGACCATAAGACATGTCCTAATTTTCCGGAAGCTTCCATGTGGTACATCTGTAATCAAATAATTTGAGTAAATTGTGTAAGAGCAGTAATTAAAGTGGGAATGTGAATGAAGGGAACACAGAATGGAGAAGAGCACACAGTCCCACCTGGGGAGTTCTTGAATGACTCAAGTAAGAGGAGGCATCTGACTATAAACTTAAAGAATGGATGAGTTGGCCAGGCACAGTGGCTTATGCCTGTAATCCCAGCACTTTGGGAGGCCGAGACGGGCAGATCACCTGAGGTCAGGAGTTTAAGACCAGCCTGGCCAACATGGTGAAACTCCATCTCTACTAAAAAATACCAAAAAACTAGCCGGCCGTGGTGGTGCATGCCTGTAATCCCAGCTACTCAGGAGGCTGAGGCAGGAGGGGAATCGCTTGGGGAAAAAAAAAAAAAAAAAAAAAAAAAAAAAGGATGAGTTAGCCAGGCATAGGATAGAAGAAGGACTTTCCTGATGGAGGGAACAACATGAACAAAAGTACGAAGGTGAGAAACTTTTTCTGTGCAGGGAAAGATAGGTACTTCTTTTTGGAGAATAGATTGAAAAGTTGGGACTGGAATGAAGAGAAACTAGAAAGGTAGCTGGGATCAGATCATGAAAGGTTGCATTTACCTTGTAAGCTTACAGCTTTTCCTAGAGGATGTCGAGGGAAGCTATTGAAGGGCTTTATGTAGGGGCATGACTTGGTCCCATTTGCAGATCGCTCACTATTGTGGGTGCATAGAGATTGTAAGAGGATACAAGAAAGGAGGCAGGAAATTCAGCTTGGTGGCTTTAACACAGGATGGAAAATGCTCAGATGTTCTTTGGAGCGAAAGCAAGCAGTTAATTAGAAAACCACACAGAAGTGATCATCTTTCCAGAGGAAAGTGAACTATTTTCCCTCAGTACTCGGTGTAGCTTAAGGTTGTGCACACCACTTCTGTTAGTGTTGTGAATTGCAATCAGATTTCCATTCGAGTAAGCTAAAAATATGCTGTAAATAAGATAAAGCTAATGCTACTCACCAAATAAAATTGGTTGACTACTGTAGTTTAGGCAGTGAGCAAAGCCCTTTACATTCATTATATTATTCGGTATTCTCAGCAGTATTGCAAAGTAGGTATACTTACCACAGATGGAAAAATTGAGGCACAAAGCCAATACGTTGCCTGCTAAAAGTCTCAGAGCTAGTGTGTGATCAAGTTAGAATTCAAATGTGGGTTGGTTGCTGGTTGTGGTGGCTCAAGCCTATAATCCCAGCACTTTGGAAGGCCAAGGCAGGTAGATTGCTTGAGCTCAGGACACTTCAAGACCAGCATGGGCAACATATGGAAATCCCGTCTCTACAAAAAAACACAAAAATTAGCCAGGTGTGGTGGTGTGGGCCTATAGTCTCAGCTACTTGGGAGGTTGAGGTGGGAGGATGGCTTGAGCCCATGAGGCAGAGGTTACAGTGAGCCGAGATCACACCACTGTTCCCCACCCTTGGTGACAGAGTGAGACCCTGTCCCTCCAATCCCCCCAAAAAACTACAAGTTAGACTGTTTCCTCAAATGTAGCTCTTCATTGCAACAGGTCTTGAAGTAAAAATAATCAAACTTAGAGTAAGAATGGAGCACACAGACCAACAAGAGGAGAGGATAGGGTGTGGTGCAATCTGTGTTTCCTCAGTGTAGCTCAGTGGCAGCGATAAAGACCTACAGCTCACAGTAGTCAAAGATTCTAGCCTTCTCACCAGGAAAAAGGAAAAGACAGACAAAGCTACAGTTACTGTCTCAGTCCTGCAGTGATGATGTGAAACCTTTTTGCAGGCTTGGATGACAGGCCAGTGAATGGGGCTGAGAAACTAACTCCACCTCTTTTACTGCTGCATTCCCTTTTAGATTTCTTATATAGACTGTATATTCTCTGTCCCATAGGTTTAACAACCTTTGTTATTAAGAACCTAGATTTGGCCAGGCGCGATGGCCCACGCCTGTAATCCCAGCACTTTGGGAGGCTGAGGTGGGCAGATCACAATGTCAGGAGTTCGAGACCAGTCTGACCAACAGAAACCCTGTCTCTACTAAAAATACAAAAGTGAGCTGGGCATTGTGTGCACCTGTAATCCCAGCTACTCGGGAGGCTGAGGCAGGAGAATTGCTTGAACCCAGAAGATGGAGGTTGCAGTAAGTGGAGATTGCACCACTGAACTCCAGTCTGGGTAACAGAGTGAGACTCCATCTCAAACAAAACAAAACGAAACAAAAAACCTAGATTTGGGGGGAACTTTCACAAATCCTTGCATCTATCTCAATAGCGTTTATGACTATTGATTTGCTATTGGCAAAAAAAAAAAAAAGATAATAATCTACCTTATAACTCAAAGTCATCAACTTGACTGATATTCTTTCTGGATTAATTTCTGTCATCTCTCTTTAGCCTGTTGCCTGGAAATGAGGGAAGGCAGAGGAGAAGATATTTTAGAAGTGAAAAAATATACTAGGTCATAATTCAGAATATTACCCCACTAAATTAAACCTAAATGTTTATAAAACCCCAGAAAAATCTAGGGTATTGCTATCACTTTTCAATAAAATTGATGATGTGAACTCCCTGAGGGCAAGTGATAGGTGTGTCTTGTTCACTGCTATATCCTCTGTGCATAGAACGGTGAATGCTATATGATAGACATTTCAGAAACATTGGTTGAACAAATGAATTAATAAAGTTCTCGAACAATCTTCTTCCTACATTCAGATAACAGTTGGCTTTACTAATTTTCAGAAACACATCAAGAACCTGTGATGTTTATCAAACAAGGGAAAATCTGTCTTTGAAAGAGCGATTAGGTTGGTTCCCTGGGGTTCCAAAAGTCAGAGAAGGGACCAATTGATGCAGGCACCAAGTGGACACGTTTCAGTTCCTTAAAGGAAATGTTTGACAGCTACAGGACAGCAATCACACAATCGTCTGCCTCAGGATCTTACAAGAAGCAAGTTAACTTACAGATCAAGTTAGATGAAGACTGAGAGTTGATCCTTGGATTTGACAAAATGGAGATCACTGATCACTTTGTCAAGGTGGTTCTAATGGGGCAAATGTCTAGTGAGGGTGAGTATAAGAAAACATGAGAGAAGAGAAATTGGGTAACATTTAGGATTCTGCTTTAAAGGGGAACAGAGAAATATAGAATAACTGGAAAAGAAGGGTGGGTTTAAGAGAGGGGTTTTGTTGTTTGTTGTTTGTTTTTAATGCAGAAGAAAGAATGTTATGATTGTAGGCAGGTGGGAATAATTCATCAGAGAGGAAAGTTTGATGACAGAAGAATGTGTTGAGTTATTGAAGTGATCCCCTTGGATAAGTGATGGAGAAGATGCACAATTCTACTGCACAAGCTGAAGGGGTGGTCTTATCCTGGGGCACGGACAGTTCATCTGTAGTTGTGATGAGAGAGACAGATGCCCATCCCTGAGTCTAGATGCTGATGAGTGGGTGGATGTAGTCGATGGGGGTAGTGGAAACTCTCAACAACACTCATTATATGTCATTTCATCATTTGGCTTATGTGTTTTACTCTCCCGTTGGGTTATAAACTCCTTTAGGACAGTGGCTTAGACTTATTTGACCCTGTTTTTCTGGCAGTTTTTAGTTACTTGGCATTTAACAGATATATTTAAGTCTAAATGTGACTAAAAGATACACCTGCATTTTCTGAATACTAGTGTAATACTGGAAGTCTCTGGGATATAGAGGTTGTGGGGGATATGAGAATGGGAAAGGTTTAAAGACTAATTCCAGCAGTATTAGTGAAAAAAGATTATGCATTGCAGCTGTGAAAAGGCTGTGACAGGAGCATTAAAAAGGTAGGTGGAGTGCAGATTTTATGGAATCAGTAAGCAAGTTTTATTAAGAGCCTCCCAGGACCCAACCCTACACTCTGTACTGTTGGAACTTGAAGAGAAGAATGATGTAGGATGGCTCTTGAAGACTATAATCTGCCTGTTGTGTCAAAACCTTACATAACCAGGTGGAAGATCCTATGGCCCTGACTCAGTTCTTCCAGCTTATTAGCTAATAGTGTGGGTTCTGAGGTAAAAAATGTCTGAGATTGAATCCAGGCTCTGTCAGGTTGTCATTGAATAAACCTGAATCAATTATTTTGTCTGTATCTCAGTTCCATTGTCTTTAAAGTAGTAAAAATAATTTGCACACATTGTAGGCTTGTATGAGGATGAAATGAGTCAGTATATATAAAACTGAGAATTGGACATGTACAAGTAACCCCCACATGTTAGTCACCAGTATATTTAAAGGAATAGGTGTGAATATGTACTGGGCAGACAAGGGGAATGATAGAGAAGGCACACTCTAGAGTGCCTGTCTGTCTTCACCTCATTCCACCCAGTGGCTATGTCCTTCTTACTTCTTGACCCCTGGCTGGGTTGAACTGCAGAAAGGGACTTGTTGACTGAAGCCAGAACAATCAAACTCTCTCACTTAAGAATTTGACATCAAAATGAGAGATGCAGAAATTGATGTTAGTAGGAGCTGGGTCACATTTGCAGCATCAACTTTTATCAAAAAGGCCACAGACTCCTGGTACTGAAGTCCTTGAGATTTCCTCAATTTGTTTTTCCCTAAATTCAAGTGTTCAGTTTCCTACTTAAACCTGTGACTACTCCATTTCCAATAAATCCTTTGTCACCTGAAAGCAAAAGTTGTTTTTTGTTTTTGGGTTGCAAACAAACAAACTTTTGCATATGTAAATAGATTTCAGGCTCAGTGGAGCTCCCAAAGGGAGGGTAATATACCATGGAGTTTTCAACTCTTTTTTTTTTTTTAATTATTTTTTATTATTATACTTTGAGTTCTAGGATACATGTGCCTAACGTGCAGGTTTGTTACATATGTATACTTGTGCCATGTTGGCGTGCTGCACCCATCAACTCGTCAGCACCCATCAACTCGTCATTTACATCAGGTATAACTCCCAATGCAATCCCTCCCCCCGCCCCCCTCCCCATGATAGGCCCCGGTGTGTGATGTTCCCCTTCCCGAGTCCAAGTGATCTCATTGCTCAGTTCCCACCTATGAGTGAGAACATTCGGTGTTTGGTTTTCTGTTCTTGTGATAGTTTGCTAAGAATGATGGTTTCCAGCTGCATCCATGTCCCTACAAAGGACACAAACTCATCCTTTTTTATGGCTGCATAGTATTCCATGGTGTATATGTGCCACATTTTCTTAATCCAGTCTGTCACTGATGGACATTTGGGTTGATTCCAAGTCTTTGCTATTGTGAATAGTGCCGCAATAAACATACATGTGCATGTGTCTTTACAGCAGCATGATTTATAATCCTTTGGGTATATACCCAGTAATGGGATGGCTGGGTCATATGGTACATCTAGTTCTAGATCCTTGAGGAATCGCCACACTGTTTTCCACAATGGTTGAACTAGTTTACAATCCCACCAAGAGTGTAAAAGTGTTGCTATTTCTCCACATCCTCTCCAGCACCTGTTGTTTCCTGACTTTTTAATGATCGCCATTCTAACTGGTGTGAGATGGTATCTCATTGTGGTTTTGATTTGCATTTCTTTGATGGCCAGTGATGATGAGCATTTTTTCATGTGTCTGTTGGCTGTATGAATGTCTTCTTTTGAGAAATGTCTGTTCATATCCTTTGCCCACTTTTTGATGGGGTTGTTTGTTTTTTTCTTGTAAATTTGTTTGAGTTCTTTGTAGGTTCTGGATATTAGCCCTTTGTCAGATGAGTAGATTGCAAAAATTTTCTCCCATTCTGTAGGTTGCCTGTTCACTCTGATGGTAGTTTCTTTTGCTGTGCAGAAGCTCTTTAGTTTAATGAGATCCCATTTGTCAATTTTGGCTTTTGCTGCCGTTGCTTTTGGTGTTTTAGACATGAAGTCTTTGCCCATGCCTATGTCCTGAATGGTACTACCTAGGTTTTCCTCTAGGGTGTTTATGGTATTAGGTCTAACATTTAAGTCTCTAATCCATCTTGAATTAATTTTTGTATAAGGAGTAGGGAAAGGATCCAGTTTCAGCTTTCTACTTATGGCTAGCCAATTTTCCCAGCACCATTTATTAAATAGGGAATCCTTTCCCCATTTCTTGTTTCTCTCAGGTTTGTCAAAGATCAGATGGCTGTAGATGTGTGGTATTATTTCTGAGGACTCTGTTCTGTTCCATTGGTCTATATCTCTGTTTTGGCACCAGTACCATGCTGTTTTGGTTACTGTAGCCTTGTAGTATAGTTTGAAGTCAGGTAGCGTGATGCCTCCAGCTTTGTTCTTTTGACTTAGGATTGTCTTGGAGATGCGGGCTCTTTTTTGGTTCCATATGAACTTTAAAGCAGTTTTTTCCAATTCTGTGAAGAAACTCGTTGGTAGCTTGATGGGGATGGCATTGAATCTATAAATAACCTTGGGCAGTATGGCCATTTTCACGATATTGATTCTTCCTATCCATGAGCATGGTATGTTCTTCCATTTGTTTGTGTCCTCTTTTATTTCACTGAGCAGTGGTTTGTAGTTCTCCTTGAAGAGGTCCTTTAAATCCCTTGTAAGTTGGATTCCTAGGTATTTTATTCTCTTTGAAGCAATTGTGAATGGAAGTTCATTCGTGATTTGGCTCTCGGTTTGTCTGTTACTGGTGTATAAGAATGCTTGTGATTTTGGCACATTAATTTTGTATCCTGAGACTTTGCTGAAGTTGCTTATCAGCTTAAGGAGATTTTGGGCTGAGACAATGGGGTTTTCTAAATATACAATCATGTCATCTGCAAACAGGGACAATTTGACTTCTTCTTTTCCTAACTGAATACCCTTGATTTCTTTCTCTTGCCTGATTGCCCTAGCCAGAACTTCCAACACTATGTTGATTAGGAGTGGTGAGAGAGGGCATCCCTGTCTTGTGCCAGTTTTCAAAGGGAATTTTTCCAGTTTTTGCCCATTCAGTATGATATTGGCTGTGGTTTTGTCATAAATAGCTCTTATTATTTTGAGGTACGTTCCATCAATACCGAATTTATTGAGCGTTTTTAGCATGAAGGTTGTTGAATTTTGTCAAAAGCCTTTCTGCATCTATTGAGATAATCATGTGGTTCTTGTCTTTGGTTCTGTTTATATGCTGGATTATGTTTATTGATTTGCGAATGTTGAACCAGCCTTGCATCCCAGGGATGAAGCCCACTTGATCATGGTGGATAAGCTTTTTGATGTGCTGCTGAATCCGGTTTGCCAGTATTTTATTGAGGATTTTTGCATCGATGTTCATCAGGGATATTGGTCTAAAATTCTCCTTTTTTGTTGTGTCTCTGCCAGGCTTTGGTATCAGGATGATGTTGGCCTCATAAAATGAGTTAGGGAGGATTCCCTCTTTTTCAATTGATTGGAATAGTTTCAGAAGGGATGGTACCAGCTCCTCCTTGTACCTCTGGTAGAATTCAGCTGTGAATCCATCTGGTCCTGGACTTTTTTTGGTTGGTAGGCTATTAATTATTGTCTCAATTTCAGAGCCTGCTATTGGTCTATTCTGGGATTCAACTTCTTCCTGGTTTAGTCTTGGAAGAGTGTACGTGTCCAGGAAATTATCCATTTCTTCTAGATTTTCCAGTTTATTTGCATAGAGGTGTTTATAGTATTCTCTGATGGTAGTTTGTATTTCTGTGGGGTCGGTGGTGATATCCCCTTTACCATTTTTTATTGCATCTATTTGATTCTTCTCTCTTTTCTTCTTTATTAGTCTTGCTAGCAGTCTGTCAATTTTGTTGATCTTTTCAAAAAACCAACTCCTGGATTCATTGATTTTTTGGAGGGTTTTTTGTGTCTCTATCTCCTTCAGTTCTGCTCTGATCTTAGTTATTTCTTGCCTTCTGCTAGCTTTTGAATGTGTTTGCTCTTGCTTCTCTAGTTCTTTTAATTGTGATGTTAGAGTGTCAATTTTAGATCTTTCCTGCTTTCTCTTGTGGGCATTTAGTGCTATAAATTTCCCTCTACACACTGCTTTAAATGTGTCCCAGAGATTCTGGTATGTTGTATCTTTGTTCTC
The DNA here is from genome assembly GCF_037993035.2 of Macaca fascicularis. Taxonomy (NCBI): domain Eukaryota; kingdom Metazoa; phylum Chordata; class Mammalia; order Primates; family Cercopithecidae; genus Macaca; species Macaca fascicularis. Next base: position 136,649,043 of record NC_088382.1, read on the forward strand.
ATTGGTTTCAAAGAACATCTTTATTTCTGCCTTCATTTCGTTATTTACCCAGTAGTCATCCAGGAGCAGGTTGTTCAGTTTCCATGTAGTTGAGCGGTTTTGATGGAGTTTCTTAGTCCTGAGTTCTAGTTTGATTGCACTGTGGTCTGAGAGACAGTTTGTTATAATTTTTGTTCTTGTACATTGCTGAGGAGTGCTTTACTTCCAATTATGTGGTCAATTTTGGAATAAGTGCGATGTGGTGCTGAGAAGAATGTATATTCTGTTGATTTGGGGTGGAGAGTTCTATAGATGTCTATTAGGTCTGCTTGCTGCAGAGATGAGTTCAATTCCTGGATATCCTTGTTAACTTTCTGTCTGGTTGATCTGTCTAATGTTGACAGTGGAGTGTTGAAGTCTCCCATTATTATTGTATGGGAGTCTAAGTCTCTTTGTAAGTCTCTAAGGACTTGCTTTATGAATCTGGGTGCTCCTGTATTGGGTGCATATATATTTAGGATAGTTAGCTCTTCCTGTTGAATTGATCCCTTTACCATTATGTAATGGCCTTCTTTGTCTCTTTTGATCTTTGATGGTTTAAAGTCTGTTTTATCAGAGACTAGTATTGCAACCCCTGCTTTTTTTTGTTCTCCATTTGCTTGGTAAATCTTCCTCCATCCCTTTATTTTGAGCCTATGTATGTCTCTGCGTGTGAGATGGGTCTCCTGAATACAGCAGACTGATGGGTCTTGACTCTTTATCCAGTTTGCCAGTCTGTGTCTTTTAATTGGAGCATTTAGTCCATTTACATTTAAGGTTAAGATTGTTATGTGTGAACTTGATCCTGCCATTATGATATTAACTGGTTATTTTGCTCGTTAGTTGATGCAGTTTCTTCCTAGCCTTGATGGTCTTTACATTTTGGCATGTTTTAGCAATGGCTGGTACCGGTTGTTCCTTTCCATGTTTAGTGCTTCCTTCAGGGTCTCTTGTAAGGCCGGCCTAGTGGTGACAAAATCTCTAAGCATTTGCTTATCTGTAAAGGATTTTATTTCTCCTTCACTTACGAAACTTAGTTTGGCTGGATATGAAATTCTGGGTTTAAAATTCTTTTCTTTAAGAATGTTGAATATTGGCCCCCACTCTCTTGTGGCTTGTAGAGTTTCTGCCGAGAGATCTGCTGTTAGTCTGATGGGCTTCCCTTTGTGGGTAACCCGACCTTTCTCTCTGGCTGCCCTTAAGATTTTTTCCTTCATTTAAACTTTGGTGAATCTGGCAATTTTGTGTCTTGGAGTTGCTCTTCTCGAGGAGTATCTTTGTGGCGTTCTCTGTATTTCCTGGATTTGAATGTTGGCCTGCCCTACTAGGTTGGGGAAGTTCTCCTGGATGATATCCTGAAGAGTGTTTTCCAACTTGGTTCCATTTTCCCCCTCACTTTCAGGCACCCCAAATCAGACGTAGATTTGGTCTTTTTACATAATCCCATACTTCTTGCAGGCTTTGTTCATTTCTTTTTCTTCTTTTTTCTTTTGGTTTCTCTTCTTGCTTCATTTCGTTCATTTGATCCTCAATCGCTGATATTCTTTCTTCCAGTTGATCGAGTCGGTTACTGAAGCTTGTGCATTTGTCACGTATTTCTCGTGTCATGGTTTTCATCTCTTTCATTTCGTTTATGACCTTCTCTGCATTAATTACTCTAGCTATCAATTCTTCCACTTTTTTTTTTCAAGATTTTTAGTTTCTTTGCGCTGGGTAAGTAATTCCTCCTTTAGCTCTGAGAAGTTTGATGGACTGAAGCCTTCTTCTCTCATCTCGTCAAAGTCATTCTCCGTCCAGCTTTGATCCATTGCTGGTGATGAGCTGCCCTCCTTTGCCGGGGTAGATGTGCTCTTATTTTTTGAATTTCCAGCTTTTCTGCCCTGCTTTTTCCCCATCTTTGTGGTTTTATCTGCCGCTGGTCTTTGATGATGATGGTGACGTACTGATGGGGTTTTGGTGTAGGTGTCCTTCCTGTTTGATAGTTTTCCTTCTAACAGTCAGGACCCTCAGCTGTAGGTCTGTTGGAGATTGCTTGAGGTCCACTCCAGACCCTGTTTGCCTGGGTGTCAGCAGCAGAGGCTGCAGAAGATAGAATATTGCTGAACAGCGAGTGTACCTGTCTGATTCTTGCTTTGGAGGCTTCCTCTCAGGGGTGTACTCCACCCTGTGAGGTGTGGGGTGTCAGACTGCCCCTAGTGGGGGATGTCTCCCAGTTAGGCTACTCAGGGGTCAGGGACCCACTTGAGCAGGCAGTCTGTCCCTTCTCAGATCTCAACCTCCGTGTTGGGAGATCCACTGCTTTCTTCAAAGCTGTCAGACAGAGTCGTTTGCGTCTGCTAGGTTTCTGCTGCTTTTGTTGTTTACTGTGCCCTGTCCCCAGAGGTGGAGTCTACAGAGACAGGCAGGTTTCCTTGAGCTGCTGTGAGCTCCACCCAGTTCGAGCTTCCCAGCGGCTTTGTTTACCTTCTTAAGCCTCAGCAATGGTGGGCGCCCCTCCCCCAGCCTGGCTGCTGCTTCAGCTCTCGCTGGTCGGGCTGCAGCAGCTGACCAGCACCGATTGCCTGGCACTCCCTAGTGAGATTAACCCAGTACCTCAGTTGAAAATGCAGAAATCACCGGTCTTCTGTGTCACTCGCGCTGGGAGTTGTAGACTGGAGCTGTTCCTATTCGGCCATCTTGCTCCCCAGCTCTTAAACAGGCCGTGTAAGTCATTTGTTTGTTCAGCCAGCATTTGGAGAGAGCGTTCTGTTTTAGCATTGCTACATATTATGACTACATGGATGATTCAGACGGAATTTCTGCCTTCAAGGAGCTTAAGTTTTGTAGCAAAGAGATTTCTGTGCTAGATTCAGAAGAAGAAAATGATAAGGCTAATTTCATGGGTTTATGAGGAGTGAGTGGGTTTCTGGTGGTACCATCAAGTATTACTGAGTCTGGCCAAGAGATGTGATCTTTGGGAACACAATTGAGTACCCTTCCAGTGAGTTGTCAAACTCCTGCCTTTATACCTCTCTTCTTAAGCACTTACAAATGATTCCCTTCAAAACGAAATTTGGAAGTTGAAATCTTTGGGGCTGGTGAAAATAATACTGGAAATATGCTATTCTATTCATGTGTCAGTGGAGGTTAACGTACATCTCTCCCATTTTTTGTTTGTTTGCTTGTTTTTGTTTGTTTGTTTGTTGTTTTTTTTGAGACGGACTCTCATTCTGTTGCCCATGCTGTAGTGCAGTGGTGCGATCTCAGCTCACTGTAAGCTCCGCCTCCCAGGTTCACACCATTCTCCTGCCTCAGCCTCCTGAGTACCTGGGACTATGGGCTCCCAGCACCACGCCCGACTAATTTTTCTGTATTTTCTTAGTAGAGACTGGGTTTCACCGTGTTAGCCAGGATGGTCTTGATCTCCTGACCTCGTGATCCACCCGCCTCTGCCTTCCAAAGTGCTGGGATTACAGGCATGAGTCAATGCGCCCGGCTCTCTCCCGGTTTTGTTTGTTCAACTTTAACATTGTAGCAAGTTTTAGTATCATATTTTCAAATGGAAATAATTTCTCTACTGTCTGCTCTTCTTTTGTGATGGTTGGGGGGATACTTTTACCCTAATCTTTTCAGTTTCCTTTCTCACTGCTCTATAAACACTGGGACTCCTATCATCCTGCTAGCATTCCTTTCATACTCCATGGCTTTTTACCTCCATGCCTTTGTTAATACAGTCTCTCCCCACCCGCTGAAAGAATGTTGTCTTCTCATGACTTTATGCATAAATTACACTTGTCTTTTTCAGCAGAAATGTTGCAGACGCTATGAAAATTTTTTTTAACACTTTTCAGCTAAAAACTTCACTTTTTCGAATTCCAAATGTGCCACCTGTACTTCTTTTAACAGATTTTATTACTTGATGTCTCGTGTCGTAGGTATTATCTCCAGAAGTTATCTGCCCCTCTCATACTGTTGGAGGACATTGTTATCTGCCTCTCTAAAACTACTGGAGGACATTCACACAGAATGTTCTAGAGGCTTTGTCTCATCTCTCGAAACAGTAGCCCCTGCTCCAGCAGTCTTCACAGAGCTTACTTCAATTTCTGAAACTGAAAAAGAGTGCATATTTTTCTAGGTCCTGATACGTGAAATGTAGATTTTTCTAGCTGGCTCAATAGATAAGGTAGAGGAAAAGATGCATTTCCAAGAAGGAGCGAGGTACATGAGCGTAGGTCATTTGGGACAGCTAGGCAAAGACACTTAAATGACTGAGCCAACATGGGGGAGAGGGACAAGGAGGAAGAAGAGCAGGCTGGCTTCCAGAGGTAACAAAGCAGAAAATGTGTGATGGGTTGGGTTCCCCCGGAAACAGCTGATACGGACATTAGCACACAGGTTATTTCTTAAGGGCTGTTTCTGGAATTAATACTTGTGAAAAGGAAGGAAAGGAAGCGGGACTGGGAGGTGGGAGATGTTGTGCTGTCATGCAGTCTCAATGCAATCCTCAGCTGATCTTGCAGGAAATTTTGAAGATGAGATAACCCTTCAGAGCTATCCTGAGTTGTGTCAAGAAGGAAGACTTTCTCCCTAAGCATTAAGCAGCTATTAGAGGTAGGCTACCCCAGAAAGGTGCGTATCTTCTGGCAAGATGACATCTTTCCACAGACAGCTGAAATGTGGCAGCTCTTGGAGGCAGGCCACCCCAGTGCATGTCCTCTGGCAAGATGACTTCTTTCAACCGACAGATGAAATGTGTCTTCCAGCAGCACTTTTAGCAGCTGGAATAGTGAGTCCTTTTGACTATGGGAGGAGGACCTGGGCAGTGCATCATACTGTCCAACACAAGGTGTTTGTGTGCCTAGGGGCAATGCAGGTAACTAGAAGCCAAAGTGATGAGGCTGGAAAATTAGCATTCAGGTTCTGAACAGTGGTTCTAAGTAGTCTCAGTAGGCCTTAGTTTTCATTACTGGCAATCAAAAATTATCCTATGAGTTGCAACCTCTATTTGGGTGTGAAAATGCAATGTTACTTGGTGGTCTATTTCTAATGGGAACAATACCAGACAATCTAGTGATATGTGCCATCACATTTTGCACATAGTATATTATTCAGTAAATGACTGTTGAATGAATAAGTGACCAACTAAACTTTTTGAGTTACTGGAAAGCTGCATACTCTGTTCTGTTTTATGAACCTCTCCTTGGCACTTTTAAAGTCTCGTGCATTTTCTTCTCCATTTCAATCCTGGTTTCTACCAGGGCTGTCCAGTGTTCATGGTCTTATGCTTTGGTTTATTGCCTTTTCTCTTTAGATGTGAAAGGTACCTTTTCTATACAGCATCTCTTTTCTTTGTCTTTGAATAGAACATTGCTCCATTTTCTTTTTGCACCCAAGGGGTGTTTGTATGTGTGTTTAATCTCCAAAACCTTGCTCCTATCCTGGAATGAAAGTTTCTCATTTACAACATCCCATCTTCACCACCCAGGCACAGACAGATCCTTGTGAAAACTCAAATAAAATTACATATAAAGGAAGCGGTCTCTTTGCAATGTCTTTTGGCCAACTGCCTGCATCTTACTTGAGCCCTTCCTGCTTGAATCAAAGGCTTGGGTGGTCTAGGGCTTGTTTCCTGACTTTGGCAATATTCAAAGATCTGGTAAAATCCAGAGAGAATGAGAAAATCACAGATACAAAAGAGGGTAAGTTAACTTGAGGATCAAAACAGGTAGTTCTAGGCAGTCATGATCCAAGATGAGTGAAAAGGGATGAATTAAAAATTAACCTTCTCTTCTGCAGTTTCCTCATCTATCAGGTAGAGATAATAGTATCTAATTAATATATGCTATTAGGATTAAATGAAGTTATATATATTTTTATCAGTGAATTTATAGATATAATTATATATATAAACACTTAACATAGTACCTGTTGAGAAGTCAGTCTTTGACAAGTTGACATTTTATTGTTTGATATAGATTGTTATTATTACAATTCAAGGATGGGGAATACAGCAATGTATTAAATAAAATAGAAGTCTCTCTACAAGCAGTTAAAGATATTGGCAATAGTAGCAACGACAAACCGGGCTTCAAGTCAGCAGAGAACAGATATTTTTAATAAGTTTATCAGTCAAAGAGATGAGATGCTGGACTGGGTCTCAGGATAACTGGCATCTAGGCAAGCCTCTTCCCACAATGATTTTGGGCAAACACTTTAGCTTTCCAAGGATTCATAGAATCGTATTTTAAATAATAGTATAGAGTAGATAGTTATTGCTCTCAAAATATTTAATGTGCTTCCCTGTATCCTTCAGCTTCCCTCACAGTTTAGTCATGAATAGCTCTGTCCAATGAGCTGTGTTCGGAAGTGATGTGTATGTTCTTAAGAACAGATGTGTGGCAAGGAGAGAAAATCAAACCCAGCATGTTCTCACTCATAGATGGGAGTCGAACAATGAGAACATATGGATGCAGGGAGGAGAACATCAGACTCTGGGGCCTCTCGGGGGCTGGGGGAGGGATAGCATTAGGAGAAATACCTAACGTAAATGACGAGTTGATGGGTGCAGCAAACCAACATGGCACATGTATATATATGTAACAAATCTGCACATTGTGCACATGCATTAAAAAAAAAAGAATAGATGTGTGGTATTCAGGTTATTTCTTTCTCTGCCATGGTGAGTATGGAGGGTATGGGTTGAAATCAAGAAGTCACAAAATGGGATCAAATTGAAATACCTGAGTTACCACATGGAAGAGAGCTACTCTAGGGCACGACTGTACTTTCAGTGTGAGCAATCTATTATGATAATAGTATATACAAGTTTTCATATTAAGCCATTGAGATTGTATCCTATTCTGATGAGCATAAATGGCATAGGATTATATGAAGCTTGTCCAACCCATGGCCCTTGGGCTACGTGTGGCCCAGGATGGCTTTGAATGCAGCCCAACCCAAATTTGTAAATTTTCTTAAAACATTATTTTTTATATATATATATGTATTAGCTCATCAGATATCAGTAGCGTTAGTGTGTTCTATGTGTGGCCCAAGACAATTCTTTTTCTTCCAATGTGACCTGAGGAAGCCAAAAGATTGGACACCCCTTAATCAAATGATACCCAAGATGTATTCCAGCTGTAATAACTCTCATTCTGACCATTAGGATGAATGGAGAATGTGAATACTGTGTATAAACATAGCTCTGTCATATTTGTGGTCACTACAGAACTTAGGAGCCACTTTATAAAGGTTTTATTTTATCACAGGTGTGATGATTAGGGGCCATGCCAAGAGTTTTGACCTTTTCTGTTTTTTTAAACACATATACAAGTGTGTGTACATGTATGTGTATTATATTGATGTGAACAAAGATTTCTATTACTGCTTTTAACCAACTTTTCTTATATACTCTAACTCAATGTGAGATTAATACACAATGGCTCAGGGCACTCATTTTTAAAAAAGTAACACCAACTTAGTGAAAAGGAAAGTGGGATAAGAATACTAAATTAAGATTCAGTAAGGCAAATAATTTAATGATTTCCCTTTTTTGCATTTAAATTCTAAAGTAGACATATATGACTATGTATAATTACAGCATTATGCCTAAAACAAAGATCATATAAAAATATTCACAAGTTTCAACTGATGGCAAAGTTAATCTGAACCAGAAGTATACATTTCATCAAGAGCAATCACAGTACATACATATACATACATATCCTCAAACTGCAAATCTATGTAAACATTAACTATATTAATAATAGTAGAACTAAATAGCTAAGAGAATGAGTTCTGAAATAAAACATTTACTACCTGGATAAACTTATAAAAGTTATTTACTGTCTCTAAGACTCAATTACCTAAAATATAAAAAAGTAAACAACAGTGATATAATGCTAGGACCTATCTCATGGGGTAATTCAGAGGGGTAATTGCTAATGATTTGTGAAGAATGCCAAACATGCCTGGCGTAGAGAAAGCACTAATAAATGTCAGCTATAGACATAGTTAAATCACCTCAAAGAGAAAAGTATACCTTAGGTAATATAAGATTGTTTATCTTTCTGGCTAGCAAGACCATGTGATCCAAAGGATGTAAAGTTAATTCTATATTGATGTGGTACTTCGTACCAGATTACTTTCCAGCTGGAGAGTTTTTCTATAAAGCTAAATACCTTGCCATAGTCTGAAAGTGGATATTAGTTCCTACCTTTCTCCACCCAGCCCTTCAGAGACTTCACTTACTTCTCAAATGGGGCATGTTACAAGTCAGATCTTTTACAGAAAGGTCCAAAGGGGTGAAATGAGTGCCTTATCTTCACTTGGGATTTTCTTTTGTAAGTTCATAGTGTATATTTTTGTTGTCATTGAAAATAGATCTATTTTCTTAAATGCTTAATGATGTGTAAGAAATGATCTTTTACCTATTGCACGCAGTAACTGAAAAACTGACTAAAATTAGGATTCTAACATTAAAATTAACACTAATTGGCCAGGCACCGTGGCTCACGCCTGCAATCCCAGCACTTTGAGGGGCCGAGGCAGGCGGATCACGAGCTCAGGAATTCGAGACCAGCCTGGCCAATATGGTGAAACCCCGTCTCTGCTAAAAATACAAACAAACAAATAAACAAAAAACTGGGTGTGGTGACACGCACCAATAGTTTCAGCTACTCAGGAGGCTGAGGCAGAAGAATTGCTTGAACCCGGGAGGCGGAGGTTGCAGTGAGTCAAGATCACACCACTGCACTCCAGCCTGGGTGACACAGCGAGACTCCATCTCAAAAAAAAAAAAAAAAAAAAAAAATTCACACTAATCAAAAGAAAGATTGAGTGGCTATATGAATATCAGACAATCAGACAAAGCAGACTTCAAAACAAGAAATATTGCCACATGTGAAGAGAGGCATTTAGAAATAATAAATGGGTCAATTCATTAATAAAATACAACAATTCTAAGTATATGTGCTCCTAAAACCAGAGCACTGGAAAAAATGAAAAGAAAATCTGATAGAACTAAAATGAAAAATAAATCCACAATCATGATTTCTCTTTTTAAGTTCTATCTGGTTTTGGAAAAAAAAAAAAATCTGATTGAAAAAGTACAGAAGTAAATTAAATGGGGTTAGAGGACATTTAACAAGTAATTCTGAAATAAATGAATATTTATATCTCACTGCTTACACAAAAATAAACTTCATAGCGATATTACAGATATAAATTTAAAAGCAAGAACTATAAATATTTTAGTAGAAAGAATAGAGGAAAATCTTTATGACCTTGGGTTAAGCATGTTTGGTAGACAAGATGCAAAAAGCTCTAAGCATAAAGAAGAATTTTGTGATTTATTGAACAATTTTTTTAAAACCAGTCATCAAAATTTCCCATTAAGTAAATGATTATGCTAGTCACAGACTGAAAAAAAATTGCAAAATATTTTATTGACCGTAGGCTTGTATAAAAGCTAGATAAAGAGCTCCTGCAAACCAATAACAAAAATAAAAATAAATACACTTTTTATTTACTTTTAAATACACTTTTATTAAGTGGGCAAAAGTTGTGCACAGACACTTCTTAAATAAAAACATAAAAATGGTTAATAAGCACGTGAAGTTTAACATCAAAATTTATCAATGGCATGCAAATGAAAATCACAATTAGACAGCATTTCATACTCCCTATAGTGGCTAAGATTAAAAAGGCTGACTGTATCAAATTATGGCTAGGACGTGGAGCAACTGGAATGCTTAGACACCACTGATGGAAACAGGAATGTCACAATTATTATCATGCAGCCATTCTACTCCCAGATATTTACCTAGGAGGAATGAAAAAAAAAAAAGTGACTACAGAAATATTGTCTAAATTGTTTCTAGAAGCCTGATTTTTAAAAGCCAAAACCCAGAAACAGATCAAGTATTCACAAACAGGTAAACAGATAAAGAAATTGTGGTATATTCAAACAATAGAAGATTACGCAACAAGAAATTAGAGTAAATTGGTCATGCACATTTAACATGAATGAATTACCAAAGCACTAAATTGACTGAAAGGAGGCAGATATAAGAGAAAAGATAGTGCAGATTTCATTTTTATATGAAATCTCCTAACAGTCAAATCTAATCTGTGTTCCCAGAAATCAGAAACCAGTTCACAATTCTTTCCTTTGCTAATCCTATTTACTGGTAATCTTGCCATATACATTTTTCATATAGCAGACTTTTTATTTTTGCAGTTCCCATTTCAACTCCCTTTTTTTTAAGCCTGTTTTTAGATTTCCACTAGACACTTTAGAACACTTATTGAAAGCTCCTATCTAATAGATCCTCAATCTATGCAATCATTGAATTTGCTTCTTATCTTGATTCTTTCTTAGCTTTACTTTCATGTTTCTTAATGCTTCAAGTGTCTTATAATTGTTAGTGTATGTCTGGTCTTACGTGTAAATAACTGTAAAGACTGAAGTAAATAAGGCTTTTCCACAAAAAGGTGATCAATTTTATTTTTAAGGCTGCTCATGCAAAAGCCTGAGTCAATTTTGCCTGTAGTCTAGTTGAGTCTGGGCTTTATGTTTACTTTATTTAGATTATGAACACCACTGGCTTCTAATGATTTGAGATCAGAATTAGTAACTTCTTTTCAACTGACTGGGGATCTGAGCACCAGGGAGACTCTGGAGATCTGTTTGTGGTCCATAATCCAACTGCCAGTTTTCTAAATATATAAAATATCTCTCTGCATTACACTCTGCCAGAGTTTTGAGTTTCTGGGGAGTTCCCCCCTTTTCTCAAAGATGTCCCTGGCTTTCTGATTTCTTGGGAGATTAATCTCTTCCCTGCTGTCTTGTTCAGCCTTTAGAGGCCTATTCATGATTTGACAGCCTGGGGAGCCCCCAAAGGAATTCTCTGTCTCTTTCCCCAGCTCAGCCTTCACCATCTTCTGCCCTGCACTCTGCTCCAATCTTTGTCATCCGTTGCTTCATACTTTGCGTTGGCCTGAAGTTCTCAGAGGGTTTTCTCAATTCTCACCCGGAATGCTTGTACGTATGTCCAGACTCATTGTGTGGCCAGAGTTCTGTGAGATTCCAAATCTTCACATCAGCTCACTCTGCCATTAAAACTTATTTAAACCTTGAGATGATTTCTCCTTGTCCATCGATGGTGAATTCTGCCTTTTGCCAGACAGTACAGATAAAAGCAACAGAGGCACTCTTCTCATTTAGAAGGGCTTGTTATTCTCTGGAATTTAGTTCATTTAGACATTCTCATCCTCAGATTTCTAATGGGTTCTTGGATCTTAACAGCTATAATTTTACAGTTTATCCCGCTTCTTATTGTTACAGTAAGATTGACAGATTCTTACTCCTTTTTACATCCTAATCGAAAGCCTATAGTTTCATATTGCCACCATTGTTATTTAATTTATTACTACCCAGGTTAGGTGTTGTCAAAGAATGGCCTGCATGACAAATCCGACTATCCCCTATGTTTCTATATCCTGCAAGCTAAGTCTGGCCCTTTATATGAAATGTTCACTAACCCCCGATCTAGACTATGACATGTTCTGTGTCATAGGATGGTTTTATCTTTCCTGTTTAAAAGAAGGCTATTCATTTTGTAATGTGTTTGCACACATGGAGCAGGAAAAGGAATGTTGGGGAGAGAAGAGAAGAATGTGTGAGCGGGACAAAGAGATTGTGCAGGCCACACATGCTGCCTTTGGGACAGCTTTCCTTTGGCTTCAAATTAAAGAGGCATGTAAGAACTGTAACATCTCTTTGACATGATTTTCTGGAACAGTCGTTTTGGCATTTGGACTGAGGATATGGTTTTGGCCAACCAATGTTGTCATATTTTGAGGACACTTTATCTCAACCATAAGGAGCCTTAGTCCTGAAAACCCTTTCTCAGTAACAATGGTGCTACAAACAGGATTAACTCTGTATGTACTCTGTGAAGAGAAGTCACTGGCTCAGCATCCCAGTTAAATGACTTCATGTCTGGGCTTACCAGAAATGCCTGCTGTTTTGATGTCTGTGCTGCAGAGATGGGGTCCTGACGGACACAATGCCCTTTTATCTAAAACCATTCAAATCCTTTTTCCTGTCCCCTTCCTTTGTTATCTCTGCTCCAGATGACCAGGTGATGGCTGCTGAAAATAGAGTAGCGAAGAGGTCACTGTCACTGTGGTCAGGAGCACTTCATTTAAACATGTGAAAGGGAAGCTTGAAATCTGTCATTTCCATTTTCCTCCCCTTTGCTTTCTTGTGCTTATGAATATATATGTCCACAATCATTCGCTATGTTTAAGAAAGAGGGAAGACCAGGTACAGTGTCTCACACCTGTAATCTCAACACTTGGGGAGGCCAACGCAAATCCAAGGAGGATTGCTTGAGCCCAGGAGTTTGAGAAGACAGTGCACTATGATTGTGCCACTACACTCCCACCTGAGCAACAGAGCAAAACCCTGTCTCTAAAACCAAAAGGAAAAGTGAATTGTAGCTTTTCTCATGTCACCAATTACCTTCCAATATTCTTGTTGCCATAATGGCTGTTCATATACCTCTTTTTATACATCCTCATCACATCCCTATAAGTCATCAATCATTATTATCATCATGATTATCACCATTGTTAATTTTATTTTATGAATCAGGAAAGTCGGACTGAGAGAATCAATAAATTGTCATGTGTTATAGTTAGATATGTAGAACTGGAACCCAAACCAGGTCACCAGATTCTGGATCCTGAATTCTGGATTCCAGGTTCTGGCTTCTGCACCACAATTGATTCTCAAACCTATGGCTTACTCTTGGGCATACTCTTTTTTGGCAGCATGGGGCGGGGGTTGCGGGGAGGAAATGAAGTCTCACTCTTTCGCCCAGGCTGGAGTGCAGTGGTGCGATCTCAGCTCATTGCAACCTTCAGCTCCTGGGTTCAATTCTTGAGCACACTTTTGATGAAACACATGGCAGGGTTTTCAGTTTTTATCGGCTGTGAGTATACCACAGCTCTTAGAATAGACGCATTCTAGCCATGCTTGTAGAAGCCACTTATCTAACACTTGTCCTTTGGAGCTTCAAGAATGGCTCTTTGTCAATGCCAATGAATTTGCAACCATGGAGGTTAGATCACAAATTAATTCTTGGAATACTGCAGGAAGGAAATAGGCCATATGATTTCCAATAGAATTATCAGCGCAACATAGCGCATAGATGAAAGAGTTGATGACTAAAAACATTCCAAGGGTAAATTTTCTGCTAATATTAGGGACTCATGAGTACTACAGATTAAAGTCTACTTAGATATCATCTCATCATATTCCATTGGTTTTTGAATAATAGGTCTGAAAATCAGAGCAATTAGGCCAAATGTCCAAAATCATTTACTTGTTTATGAGGAGACTTACATCCCTATTTTCTATCTCAAACTCTTATAGTCTTTCTATAGCACTACAATGATTACACAACAATACTGTGCAATTGTCTCTTCTGCACATTTAAGTTTGATAAATGAAAACATATTCAGCACTTGTCAAAAACAGACAAAAGAAAATTGACAATTTTCAAATGCAATTACCACCACCGTGACTTAATTCCATGAGCATATCCTTGCATGAGCATGAACTGTGAGATATGATTTCTCCTTGGCTAATCTTCTATGTTCTATCTCTTGGCCTCATTGTAGTATCATACAGTTTGTTAACTTTTTTTTTTTTTTTTTTTTGGTACAAATCTAAGCCCAGTACTTCATTGCTGCTCAAAGAAACAACAATCTCTTTGAAAACTGTAGAAAAAAACTGGCTTAGACATCTCAGAATTGAGAATTTTAGGTGCTCTGGGTCCAAAAATTTCCAATAGATTTTCGAGAGAGATTGATAAAAAACACAATTTTGTTTCTTTGTGTTGATTTCAGAATGAAATATTTGCCTCTCCCCTATTTCATTTCTAGTAAATGGAGTTTTATAATCTTTTTATTAACAGCAGCCTCTTTCCTCCAGTAAAGTATGACTCAATCTTCTTAAGGGAAAAATATATTTATTAAATATTGAATCTTATTTAAGTGCTCCTTTCCTACACATAATGTTTTCTTCTCTCTCTGTGGTCATAACTGTGAGTTTAATTCATTTGGAAATTCATAATCTACACTAGTCCCTCTCACTTTGGCCTGATCTCTTCTTTAAATCCTTTTTGGCTTGTGACTTATCTCCTCCACATCTAGACTTTAAGTTCCTTGAAGGTGTTGTACCTTATGCCTCATTTCTGTAGCATCCTGCATACTCAAGGCAGCCAATAAATACCTCTGTTAGAACATATATCTGGAAAGACACATCCCAATAGAAGTAGTATCGCAAAAGAATGAAATTTTTCCTTTTGTTAAGCACTTTAGATACACTATTGCAAAAATGCTAAGGGCTAAACATTTTGAAGAGAAAGGGGTATCTCGAATGTAGAAACTGAGGCTGGGAGAGAATCAGTGAGCTGTCACAAATCAGGCTGCTAGTAAGTGTGGAGCAGGACCTCTGATTGCACCTGCCTCATGCCAGCACAGGCGCTCATGACTCATCGCGGATGGATCTGTGCCACTGCTGCTGGCTGAGAAGAGAGATCAGGCAAGCCTTTGCACAAGCTGTTCCCTCTGCCTGGGACATCTTTCCTAGGCATTATTCATTCACCAAGATCAAGATTAAATGTCCACTACCTCTTGAGGTGGAACCATCTTCAAGCAAAATTTGCCTTTCTCTCTCCGGGCGCATATCTATACCTTGTAAGAATGCATGAATTTCTATCACTCCATCACAGCCCTCATCAGCCTTGGTGGTAAATATTTGTCTACTTGTCTGTTTTTGTTTTTTTGTTTTTGTTTTTTTTTTTTTTTACTGAAATGAGAGTTCTTTCAGGATAGAGACTGTGTTCATTCAATCTGTCTACCACCAAGTCCAGCAGGTGTTTCATTTACATAATGAATTAAATTTCTCCTTTTACTACATGAATACCTTCTCATGACTCCATTAAGGAAGAGAACAGTCCAAACCTTCCACTGGTCCACAAGATGCCTCACTGCTGTGTAGAATCTAAAGTCCGGTAGACCTCAAAGATTCATTGAGTTTGACCTGGACATTTGGAGATTGAGAAGTCATATCTCTACTGCTGTATTTTCTCCCATTAGAGAGGATAAAGGAAGCCAATCATTCTTTCAGACTTTGCTTTGTGAGGCTCCAAAAATGCTGCACACAAGCTTGTAAATGATCTCACCTCCAAAGTCCTGATGAGCTAGCTAGAGAGGATTTGTCTCTGAGGCACTGTTTGTAATCAGTAAATAGTTTCTTAGGTCTGCATCCCAAGGAGAGTTCCCTTGCACAGTCCTACAAGCTTCCAAACAGATAAGGAGTCATAAATTATAACATAGATGAACAGACCAGCCCTTCAGTCACTGGCATCTTTACTTCCTTTTTCTACAGTAAAGAGACGTAGGCTTCCCCTAGCCAAGATAATTCCCTTGACATTTGCATGTGCACAGCTGGCTTTGGTGGCAGCAAGATGCCTTAGGCCCTGGCCTTCGAAGGAACTGACAGAGAAAGTGAGTGCTCTAACATAAAGCCCAGGTAGACCTTTGTAACCTTGTGGAACGGTTAATGATTCTGGCCTGTGGTCTATGGCTATGCCTAGGAAAGATGTCCAGTCCCAGCAGCTTAAAGCCAAAGGATGAGTGCTCACAAGATTCCAGGGACCTATAGCTTTAAAACACTAGGGCTACAAGGAGCTTTATAAACTCTCATTACTTCTCTATACTCCAGGCTTTAAGATAATATTGATTTCTCCTTTTCCTTTCACCCCATCATGACCAATCAGGTACTAACCCCTCGGGACTGGGGACTGATTTTCGTTTGTTTTGTCTTTTCCAGTTTCCTCTGTCACCCTTTTTCTTGTCTTCATTGCCCACAGTACGTGTTAAGTTTCTAACTGAGCTCCCTGTCTCTGGTCTCTCCCTATATCCCCTTCCAGTCTATGTTCCATACGTCTGCCATTTAGCTTCCCAAACTACAGCAGAATATTGAAGAAAGAGGAAATAATTTGAGTTGGATATACATGAATAAGAAAATTTGCTTTACCAGGTACAAGTCCCTTGACTTCTAGGTTTCAGTGCTTCTATCTGTTAAAAAAAAAAAAAAAAAAAAAAAAAAAAAAAAGCAGTATGTTCACACCTGTAATCTCAGCACCAAGGCGGCAGGCAGATCACGAGGTCAAGAGATCGAGACCATCCTGACCAATATGGCAAAACCTCATCTCTACTAAAAATACAAAAATTAGCTGGGTGTGGTGGTGCATGCCTGTAGTCCCAGCTACTCGGGAGGCTGAGGCAGGAGAATCACTTGAACCTGGAAGGCGGAGGTTACAGTGAGCCGAGATCGCACCACTGCACTCCAGCCTGGGTGACAGAGCGAGACTCCATCTCAAAAAAAAGAAAACAAGTATTTTCCCTAAGAGTACCATTGTAAGATTAATATCATGAATCAGGAATTTCAAGCAACTAGCAGGATGTATGAAATAATGGGGATGCTCTGCTTCCTTATTAAACTAATAACATTATTATGCTAACCATTCCCCTCCTTAAAAAACCACAGTGACTCCCTGTGTATGAAGACATGCATATATACACACAATTCCAATGAAAGGTAATATATATTTATATTTTATACACACTTACATATCTTTCTATGTCCTGGCTATAATGGCTTCTATGTTGCTAGTAGAATAAAACCCAAACTCCTAACCCTACTTTCAATTCAAAAATGAGAATCAATCCATCTCTCTCTCTAGTTGTTCTTCCATTCTGCTTCTCCAATACTGGATGCTAAAATCATACAACCCACTGAGCCTCAGGCAATCTCTTCTCTATGGCTTAATTTTTGCTATTTTTTTTTCACCTAGAAGAACAGTTTTCTTGTCTCAGAGGGTTAAAATCACCCCATACTTCAAGGCCTCTTGCAAATTCCTCCTCCCCCATAAACTCAAGAGTGAATCACTGTCATGCAGAATGATATTCATATATTATCTAACATTTCTCTGGCTTTTGTCATTTTCCTCCTTGCATTGTTGTTAATGTATACACACATCCGTTCTCTCCTTCAGAGCAGTTGCTATGTTTTATTTATCTTCCTACCCTCAGAAGCAAGTATAGTGAGTGGCACCAGCATATGAACCCAATAAATTTTTGTTGAATTGAATAGAACTAAATTAAATCATTAGATCTTGAGCAATTGTAGGGCACATCTCATGCCTTTTAATCTTGGTGTTATCCATTTCTAATGCTGCTAAGCTTCTGTATCCAGAACCTGTAAGAGAGTTGCAAGGGTCTCATGGACATCTGCAATTTTGGAAGGAACCTGGATGCTCTTCACTTCACCAGTGGACCCTGCTGAGTGACCCTCCCCGCTATGGAGGGCTCAAGATGTCACCTTTCTGTTCTATTATGTACCAGGAGCAGAACTACAGACTTATCCGCCATTTCACTCTGAGTGCAAACAAATGACCAGAGACTCTTGATTGGGGCAATAATAACACAAGAATTTCCTAGAGAATGACCCTAGAAAAAATGTCTGGTTTCTTACCTAAAACCTCATAATCTACTTAAGAAAAAAAGGTATTTTCTTCTTCTCATGTTACATTTATTCACAATCTGAATTTGCCAGGAGGCTGGAATGATTGCCAAGCCTTGTGCAACTGGAGTGTCACACAGTAACACATGAAGTTTATCATTTCAAGAAAGAAGTGGGGATGACAAATTCTGTTTTTTTTCTGGGAGCCAAATAAGAATAAGTGGTCTTTTATTTTAGCAGGAGAGAATTTGGTTAAAAGTAAGGAAGAACTATCAGATAACAAATTGTTTATGCAAAAAACATACAAAAGGGAAGTAATAAGATTTCTTTATTATTGCTAGAAAACATTAGGATTTATCTATTCATCTACATGTATGATTGCCTGCATTATGAAAATGTGGAAATAGACCAGAAACCTCCATCAATTCTTGTATGTCATAATAAGGTTATAATAACACAATACGGTATAGTAGTCGTAGTTTCCTCATCTGCAAAATGGAGAAGTTAATGAAATCATATTGACTGCTGTATTTATTATTTTATTTATTGGCAAAAATGACTTGGAGTTGCATGTTTTCTTGTATATCACAAGATTATGTAACATACAGGAAAAATAAAATTATTCATGCAATATACTTAATGCACTCTCAATCTCAATATACTTAGTGCCTTAACTAAGGGCATATAGTAAGCCCTTAGTTAATAAACGATAATTAAGGATGAAGATGGAGGAGCAAGAGGAGAAGGATAATTGAAAAGATGGCTACAAATATAAAAAATTGTTTTCTAAGGGACGTAGCTGGGGTATCCTGTGTGCAACATGGAATTAGAACATAATCATGAACTTACTAGCCATATTATTATTTTGGGAAAGTTACTGATATTCTTTGGATTTTAGTTTTGTCTGTAATTTTGGGGTGACGTTATGTACCACACAAGAGGTTATAAAAATCCAATGGAAAAACAGAGCACAAGTTTTGGTACACACTAGGCACCTCTACATGTACCTAGAAATGAGTAAAGGACAGAAATTTGAATTCTCTTTATCCATTCCAATAAATACATAAAATGATAAACATAGTCATCAGCATAAATGATTTGTTCCACTGGCAGAGCCTCGGTCCTACATCTGGAGCAAGTCACCACTCCTTTCATGGTATATTTTGACAAATACCAAGAAGTTCTTTCCGCGTCATCATGAAATCTCACTACTAGCAACCTTCTACATGTCATTATCCCTCTCTGTGAGCTTATAAATTAAATGTAAATTATCTTGTTAAGCGTTAATATATCATATTTTTGGTGCCTTAGGAAAGGAAAATTCTTTCAGTGAGCAATTTTGAAGCATCTCTTTATGTTCCAACTTCTGCACTAAGAAGAAATTCCTGGTTGCTTTCAAGATTCAAAGCATGTACTGGTGTTCTGGAAAAGTTAGAGGGGCTAGGCATTGAAACAGTAACGGGTGTGCCCAAAGCTGCAACCTCTTCTTTATTAAATGAATGAAGATCCGTGGCTTTGCGTGAGGCAAAAAGATTTGGCACAGCGAGGTTCCCTACAAATTCTTAATATCTATGGGCATACAACCCACTTAAGGTTTACTGTTGCTCTTACATAGCATTTTTCTGTTAAATAAAACAAGTAATCTAACTTAAAAGAAAGTTAAGAATAATTGTCCCTTAGTTTAGATATTTCTAAGAGTGCTGAGAAAGTAAGAATATGCCAGTATGTAATACTTCATAAACCTAACTATCCTGAGGGAATGCTTAAACACGTGCATGCGTGGAAGCACTCTTAACTATGCATGGCAGGCAATAAGAAGCCATTGAACTTGCAATGTCGAAGATATTGAGATGTCTTTGCAGATCAATTTGCTGTTCCGCTGAACTCTATTTCCTGCCTGTTCTTTGATTCACGTGCACTTGCCCGCCCACAGAAAGTTGCAGAGCTTCCGATCCTTTGGATTGCTGGCACTTGGGACAAAGAAGTGCTTGTTTTTTTGCTCTCCTCCTTTTTACAATTCACTTCCCCCACCTCCAAGCTGTTAACCTGCCCTACCAGAGCCAGGGAGAGGGAATTAAAGAGAATATGTGAAAAAAAAAAAGGAGAGGGTGATGGTTGTGCCCAGATTTCAGCTTTTGTTCTCTTCTTAGGCCTTAACTCATTGCTCCATTAACTTTGAGGAATTGGAGACTGAAGAAGGAAAGAATTGGTGCTTGCTGATGTTATCTAGATTTTACCCACCAAAGACACCACTTAGGACCTGGCCTGCTCAGAACTACCTTGTTCTATAGGTCAAGTGCACCAGAAGGGCTGGCCACAGCTTGACAATTAGCTGGGATTCTTCTCAAGATATCACACGTAACGGTCAGTTCTGACAAAGAGCAACTCTTTCCATCAGTCTCCAACTGGTCTACCTCCTTTCAGTCAACTGCCCGGTGAGAGGCCAGAGGGTCCCAGGTGTGTGCTGGAGCTGGCTTGTGCAGGTCCTTAAGAGCTGATTGTGAACGCTAAGTGTACAGTGATGGTCAGGGAGGTTGAAATGAGCCACCAAGGGAGTATTTACACCATGAGGTTTAAACAGCACACACACAAAATCAGGGCTTTTCTTTTTTTTCTTCTTTTGCATTCTCTCTCTCCCTCCCTCCCTTCTTACTTTCTTCCCCTCTCTTCCTCCCTTTCTCTCTCCTTCCCTCTCTTCTCTCTCTTTCTCCTTTTATTTATATGTAATATTTATCTATCTATCTACACACACACACACACACTTGCCTAAACCCCTATTATGCTGTGGGCTGGACTAGGTGCCTTTATAAAATTAAAAAAAAAAAAAAACTTTTTTGCTTCCCCATAATACTCTTTCTTTTTTCATTACTTCTTATCCGCATGTGTATTTATTGGTTCTTCAGTTCTCCACCCTCACCCTATGTTAAGCTTCTTGATGGCAGGAACTTAACCTTATGCAGTACATAGAAGGCAATTTACACACACACACACACACACACACACACACACATATATACTTTATATAAAAATATACTTTATATATATTATATATACTTTATATATATTATATATACTTTATATATACATACTTGATATATATATACTTTATATATACATACTTGATATATATATACTTTATATATATATTTTATATATATATATTGCAGATAGGAGGAAGGATGGAAAGAAGCAAGGGATAGCATTTTGTAGAAGTTCCATATTGCTAATTATTGAGTGAGACAAATATCCCTGGGCAAGTGAAATATGTACTTGGATCTTTTAGGCCAATGTTCTGGGAAACAGGTACACAAGTCTTGATGTTCTGTGTGTGACCCAGAGGGCCACATGGTCTCCTGACTTGGATCATTGTTCTCCCCTCAAAGGGCTTCCTTTTCTTCAAAAGGTTTTAGATTCATGTATGAGTTTTTTTTGTTTTTTGTTTTTTTTTTTAAATTGCTGCTATAACAAATTACCACAACTGTAAGTGATTTAAAACAACACAGATTTTTTTATGTTGCAGTTCTGGATTTCAGAAGTATAAAATTTATGTTATAGGTAGGACTGCGTTCCTCCTGGAGTCTCTGTGGGAGACTCTGTTTCCTTGCCTTTCCCAGCTTCTAGAGAAAAACTACATTCCTTGGCTTGTTGTCCCTTTCTCTATTTTCAAAGCCAGCAGTCTAAACTCTCTTTTATTGACCTCCTGCCTCCCCCTTTTAAGAAAGCTTGTAATTAGGTTGGACCCACACAGAGAATCAAGGATAATCCCAATATCCTTAACTTCAACACATATGCAAATTCCTTTTACCATGCAAGGAGACATAATCACAGGCTCCAGGGATTAGGATATAGACATCATGGGGGCAGGGAGGGGCACACATTTTCAATCAACCACAAGTGGGCAATTTTCCTCCCTATTTGTTTAGACAATAGCATACGAACCAAACTGAAAGGCCATAAAATGAACAAGAGAACTTTATATACTGTAAAATATTTTGCTCAGAGAGCCCCATGATGATCGAGATTATTCCTTTCTTTTTATTTGGCCCTGTTCCCTTCCTATGGAAATAAGATTGATTATTTAGACATTCTCTTGATTCCCTAGACATCATAAGGGCAAACCACATAATAATCTCTCTTTTTCTTCATTAAGTAGACACTCTAGAAGGTCCTCACTTGGCTAATGACAGCTTGCCTGTACAGATATCTTCCTGGGCTCTCTACAGCACACATTCAGGGCACAGGTCTTGTAACTGCCCAGTGGGTTCTCCTTGCCCGCTGCCTAGACAGAGCCTCTTTATCAAGACAGAAATTGTAATGGAGAAAGAGCAATTCATGCAGAGCTGGCTGTGCTGGAGACCGGAGTCTTATTATTACTCATAGCATTCTCCTTGAGCATTTGGGGATCAGATATTTTAAGGAAAATTTGGCAGGTATGGCCTCAGAAAATGGGGAGTGCTGATTGGTTGGGTTGAAGATGAAATCCCAGCGAGTGGAAGTGAGTTCTTTTTGCTGACTGCTGTTCCTGGGTGGGATTGCAGAACGGATTGAGGCAGTTCCTGGTGGTATCTGCTGCACAGGAATGAAAGGTCTGCAAAATATCTCAAGCACTGATCTTAGGTTTTACAATAGTGACATTACTCCCAGGAGCAATCTGGGTAGGTTCAGCTCTTGCAGCCAGGGGTTGCATGGCGCTCCAAACCATGATATCCAATCTTGTAGCTAACTTGTTTGTCTTGCAAAGGCAAACTGGTCCCCAGGCAAGGAAGGGGTTTTTCAAGAAAGAGCTATTACCCATTTTGTTTCAGAGTTTAAACTATAAACTAAATACCTTCCCAAGGCTAGTTCAGCCTACAGTCAGGAATGAACAAAGTTTAGAAGTTAGAAGGAAGGTGAAGTCGGTTAGGTCTGACAATTTCCTCAGGTATAATTTTGCAAAGGCAGTTTCAGTCTTATACTCAGATGCCCTTAGGAGCCAGACAGGTAATATAAATGCGAGTAACTGGCCAGGTGCAAGACACAGGGAGTGACAAGGACTGTGTCTAATGAAGAAGTCTTTCTCTGCACAAAGGGTTTAAAGTTGAATGTTGTCTTAAGCATATGACAGCGAAATGAAATATGGCAATGGGTGGTATATTGTCCTCGGTCCGGCCATTTGATTCCCATGGGAGAGTCTGGGTGAGGGCTTTATTTTTATCATCTCTGGCAGCTCCTTTTCTGCTGATTCCATCTCTCCAAAAAGAATGTGCACTCATTTGAGGCAGAAGCCTGTATGTCTTCAAAATTTTCTTATCCTCTTTCCCTTACATCTATATATATATATATATATATTTTTTTTTTCCTAAGAAACTTTCTTCATGTAGCTATTTCATTAGATGATACATAGAAAATTCTCTGTAAACCAACTTCAGTGACAGGATCATCAGCTAATACCCAAAGGGCTGTGGCAATTATCTATTTTGTGTTCAATTATTTATCCAAAATTTACTTAAATATATTTATCATTTTATGTCATAAGTTCTGGCTGAAGTGTTGGTAATCTTAACCCTTACTTCCTTTTCTACTACAGATTTCCTAACAAAGAATTTTATCCAAAAGGAACAATGGCCAGATGAGAATCAAATTCACAATTAAGAAGTATCTGGAAGTAAAATACTTAATGACGACTTACTTGAATATAGATTGAGAAAACATGAGTTAAAATAGATCTGCTTATGTCTTCAGATATAAATGAAATCTCTGACTTCCAGATTCCCATGAGTTGAGGTTGATTGGCTGCAAGTGGGCCCAGAATTCACTCATGCAACTAACTCCACAGAGTAGAAGGAACAGCCAGAAGGCAGGGGCCAGACACTGTAGAATTAACCTTCCACATAAACCCAAAAAGGGAGATGTTTAAGATTATGCAGGGGACTTAAACTTTAAGACAAAGCAACACTGCTCACTAGTAAAACGTGGCTCAATGAATATCCTGGGCTCTGACAAATTACATTACAGCCTTTCCAGTTTAAGGAGGAGACATGTAGAGAAGGATGTGGTGAGTGGCAAGTTCATGAAGAGCCAGCTGTGCTGGAGACCAGAGTCTTATTATTACTCTTAGCATTCTCCTCAAGCATTTAGGGATCAGATATTTTAAGGAAAATTTGGCAGGTATGGGCTCAGAAAGTGGGGAGTGCTGATTGGTTGGGTTGAAGATGAAATCCCAGTGAATGAAATCCCCGTTCCTAATATTGTAATATCTACCAAAGTCAAGTCCTTTCTATATGGCAGTAACTGTTCTATGAACCTTACCAGTATTGTGTCTAATCCTTTGTACATCCATAATATATTGTGCATATGTGCATCCGCCACTGCACTCATACAAGGCTAGATTCATAGTAGGGCACTTAACTAAAGTTTACTAAATAACTATAATGCTTAGAACAAGAAAACTTTATACTGGGCTGTGTGGATGTTATTTGAGAAAGCACTTAATCATTGTACCATATTCCAAGGGCTGCTGTAACAAATTACTACAAAATTGGTGGCTTAAAACAACATAAACGTATTCCTTTTCTTTTTTTCTCCAGACAGAGTCTTGCTCTGTTGCCCAGGCTGGAGTGCAATGGTGTGATTTCAGCTCACTGCAACCTGTGCCTACTGGGTTCAAGAAATTCTCTTGCCTTAGCCTCCCTAGTAGCTGGGATTACAGGCATGCACCACCACACCCGGCTAATTTTTGTATTTTTAGTAGAGTTGGGGTTTCGCCATGTTGGCCAGGCTGGTCTCAAACTCCTGATCTCAGGTAACCCACCTGCCTCAGCCTCCCAAAGTGCTAGCATTACAGGCATGAGCCACTGCACCCAGCCCAGAAATGTATTCTTTCATAGTTCTGGAGGTCAAGAAGTTTGAAATCAAGGGGTCAGCAAGGTTGGTTCCTTCTGTGGCTCTGTGGAGAGAGTGCACCCCATGACTCTTTCCTAGTTTCTGGTGACTGTCAGTGAACCTTGTCATTCTTTGACTTGTAAAGATGTCACTACAATCTCGGCCTTCATCTTCACATGATCTTCCCCTCTATGTCTCTATGTGTCTCAAATATCCCTCTTTTTTCTTCAGTCTTTGAATTTAAGGCTCTTCCTAAAGTCAGGATCATCTCATCTTGAGATCTTTAATTACATTTTCAGGGACCTTATTTCCAAATACAGTCACATTCACAGGCACTGGGGGTTAACACTTGGACATATCTTTCTTGGAGACACAACTGAACCTGAAACAGACAACAGTCTTCAGGGGCAGTTGAGTAACAGCCAATGAGACAGACTCATTCCTATTCAGCTGGGCTTAGCACATGATCATGGGGGTGACATGCATTTCTAGATTTTAATTTTTGTTGTTTTTTGAGACAGTCTCACTCTGTTGCCCAGGCTGGAGTAGAGTGGTGCCATCTTGGCTCACTGCAACCTCCACCTCCCAGGTTCAAGCAATTCTCATGCCTCAGCCTACAGGGTAGCTGAGATTACAGGAGTGTGCCACCACACCCAGCTAATTTTATTGCATTTTTAGTAGAGACAAGGTTTTGCTGGTCTCGAGGTTGAGGCTGGTCTCAAACTCCTGACCTCAAGTGATCCATCTACCTCGGCCTCCCAAAGTTTTGGGATTATGGGCGTGAGCAACCTCACCCAGCCTATTTGGGTTTTTATATCCAAATACCACTAACTGGAGACTGTCTTACTTCCATAGAAGACTTCATCTTAGAGAGATAATATAGAAGTGAGATTGCTAAGATAAATTCTCATGATTGGCTAAAACCTGCTGTTGTGAGCTTGTTTAAGTCACCTATGACGGTTAATTTTGTGTGTCAACTTGACTGGGCTAAGGGATGCCCCGATGGTTGATAAAATACTATTTCTGGTGTGTCTATAAGAGGACTTTGGAAAGAGATCAGCATTTGAATCAGTAGACTGAGCAAAGACCATCTGTGCTTACTAATGTGAATGAGTATTATCCAATCCCTTGAGGACCCCAATAGAACAAAAAATGGAAGAAAGGTGAATTCTCTCTCTTCTTGAGCTGGGACATGCATCTTCTTTTGCCCTTGGTCATCACAGCTTCTGGATTTCTGACCTTAATATTCTAAGGCTTATACCAGCTCCCCCACCACTTGTTCTCAGTTCTTTGGAACTGGTTCTCCAAATTACAGATGGCATGTTGTAGAACTTCTCAGCTTCCATAATCACATGCACCAATTCCATAATAAATTTCTTTTTATATATCTATACGTATTCTTATGATTCTGTTTCTCTGAAGAATTCTGACTAAACAACAACAACATCAACTAAATTTTTTGAGCTTCCACACTCTCATTAGTATAATTGGGAGAAAAATATGCCCCAGAATTACCTGAGATTACAGATGTGAAAATACTATGAAACCATAAAGATCTATACAACGAATGGCTATTTCCTCCAAAGGTCCTGTTGATTAAATTCAATTCGAATTTTCAGCCTTCCTCATTGACTTGCTGCAGAATAAAAGAGCCTTTTTATACTAGAAGGAAGCTGGGCCTGGGCTGGGACTCAGACAGATTTTCCCAAACTGTCGTTGAGTCAATGAGAGTGATTGACAGCAGATGAGCTTGCAGCTCACTGTGACCCAAGGGTCTTTCTTTTATCCTGGATGCCTGACACCTTGCCAGTCACTCGTCATTGGTAATTCATCCTGTGGCCTTGAATGTGCTTCCTCCATTTGACCCCTATGCATCTCCACCTGTTTATCCTGCCATTCACTACTTTCTCCTTACCCTTCCTGCCTCCCATCTGAACAATGACATCAAGGCAATGACGGCAGAGAGCAGCAGTTTCATTGCCAGGTGATAGACTTCTGAAATGATTTCTCTTCTATCAATGCCTCCAGCAGCTTTGTCTTCCTATGTGGCTTTATCTCTCAACACAAGCATACAAACAAAAACTAGAAAATATTTTTAATGCTGAATTAGAGGAGACATTTGCATCAAAATGATCAAAAAGTGTTCAAGATTATAAAGGATTTCCTAGAACCTGAATGGCATAAAAAAGTATTTTACTGACAGCAATGGCATAAGCTCTGGGGCCAGATGGATATGGGTTCAAAACTAGACTCTACCACTTGGAAATTAGGTGGCCTTGGATGAGTTAATGTAATGTCTCTGAGCCACGGTTCCCGCATTTATAAAATGTGAATGAAAAATCATAGAACTTTCCTTATAGTTTATTGTGTAAGTGTCTACTGAGTTGTAAGCCCTCAATAAATGTTTGTTCAATGAATGATCGGGTAGAGACTGAACAAGGCAGTTCATGTAAGATACCTGACATGGTGCATGGCACAAAATAAACTGTCAATGTACAATGGTATTACTATTATAGCACATATCTTTGTTTGTGCTTCTATAACAAAATATTTAAGGCTGGGTAATTTATAACATTATACATTTATTACTCACATTAATGGAGGCCGGGAAGTCCAAGATTAAGACACTAGTTAGTTTAGTGTCTGGTGAGTTCCCAGTCTGTTTCTAAAATGGTGCCTTGTTTCTGTGTCCCCCAAAGGGGAAAAATGCTATATCCTCATGTGAAAGAAGAAATGCATGGGCCAAAGGACCTAGCTAGTTCTCTGCAACCCTTTAGGACATGATTATAGCCTAGTCATGTCTTAAAGGACCCGCCTCTTAATTCTGTTGCATTGAAGATTCAGTTTTGCCATGAATTTTGGAAGAGACACAAACATTCAAACTATTAGAACATCACTTCATACCAAGGATTGTCCAGGTCTCTTCTTTATACTTTCTTGTCCCTTCCTTGTCGTAAGAACTTTGTAGAATAATTAAAAGTATAGACTCCAAAGCTAGATTATCTGGACTTGAATCCTGGCTAAACCAAATTGGGCTAGTTATTTAACTTTCCTTGTGTTTGTTTCTTCACAGGCATAATGAAGGTAATAATACGTGTTTCATACAATTGTGAGGATTCAATGAGTTTATTCATGCATTAGGCTTACAACAGTGCCTAATAGATAATACTCAATGAAATTAATGTTTATTGTTATTAGAGTTTCTATAGTTTGACTCTCGGAAAGTCCAGACACAAGGAAGATTCCTCCAAAGGCATTCTCCTTGGCTCTTCATTGTGTGTCACTTTGCATCCTCCCACTTATTTCTTTATAAGTCTATATTGTATTGTTTCCCTGGAGTATGACTTACTCCAACAACTAAGGTCATGCTCCTTCCCTCTTTCCTTACTGCACCTAGCATAGTGCTGGGGCACTTTGATATTGCATCTACTTTTGAATAGTGTGTGTTGCAGAATTGGCATGAGATGACATCGTTTAAATGACAAAGCTGTAAATCTTGAAGGACTTTAGTATACTCTCATATACCTCTTCTCATTTTATGAGTGAAAAAAGGAAAGCCCAGAGAGGTTGGAACTTGGCCACAGATACCTGGTTAGTTAGCAGCTGATTCTCAAAACCAGGTCTCTTAACTTTTAGCACAGCACTTTTTTTCACCTATTAGTGAAACAGCTATTTAGGAAAAAAAGATTCACAGCATATGGATCCTAAAAACTTGCTTTAAAAATGTGAAACCATGATCCTGTATTACAGATTTGCCAGGGCTGGTTTTCGGGAGGATAAGGGCCACGTTTTTCTGGATATTCACCTGAGCAAATAGGAAATATGAATAAGTCTGAAGACTTGAGAGGATCTTTGGCTTTTATTCTCCACCTGGTCCCTGTACAAAGCGAAATGTGGCAATGCAAAGAGAGTTTACCATGGTAAAAAGAAATAGGTAATATTATAGGATGCATTTGCACGGATTAGGAACTTGGCTGCTGCTACTCACTTCCCTTTGTCCCTTGTCTGTTTACTTTCCAGCTCAGGGACTCAGTTTCCTCATCTGTTAAATAAAAGGATTAGAACTAACTGTGTTCCAAATCCTCTTCCCATTCTAGCATTCTGTGAGACTAGCTATGAATGAATGCTAAGTAGATAGTCTGTGCACAAGTGTTTCATTTACTATTACCTCATGCTCCAGCCGGGAGGTTCTGTATGGCCAAAATTCTTTTCATACAATGCCTCTCTTTGAGTGATACATGGGTAACTGTTAAACATGACTGTAATGTGAGAATACGCGTTAAATTAGTGTAAAAACTGTGTGCCTCAAAATTTCCAGATGTCAGTATTTCGTCATGTTGTCATTTCTCTTTTTTCTGTTCAGATGTTCAGCAAATGGAAGGCAAATGGCCATAGGAACCATCTCCCTGCAACACATTTTTTTCAGCTTGCTTCAACCAATTTCTTCTTAGGGACTCACACGCTCTCTGAGGGCTCACCAAAGTAAAACCGTCTCTTAGAATATCTCAGCATGGTGGCAATGCCTCCCTTGTGCATTGCCTAAAGTATTGGCTCTTATGTGGCTTTGAACACTTGAAAACACAGACAGCCTGGTGGTAGATACCATTTACCCGAATTAGAGAAATTAAACTCTGAACTGTTCAAGTTTTAAGCAATCAGTTCCAGTTGGTACACACTCAATTCCAACCTTAAGCATCAAAGAGGAAAAGCGATTTGGCAGCGAGAGCTGCTGGTAGGAGTTTGAGTCCCACTCAACATAAAATGTACGTAAGTGCCAAAGCCGAATATTGATCAGGAGGTTTTCTTTTGCCTACTTTGTATCAGCTGTGATACCTAAAGGCTGTTTCTTTTATTAGACCAGAGGGGAAAAGAGGCAAACAACTTCAAAAAGAGATTAAATCTCCTTTGTATGGTACAAGAAGTTTATAAAGCCATGATAGAAAGGCTATGAATTATTCTACCATTAAAATCATTGTTGCCTTAATATTTTTTAATTTTTTTTATTAAGTTAATACCAAGTTCTTTTGTTCTGGATACTTAGGAGAAAATGTGCTTTCCCTTAGAAGCTAATTCATGTGGCTGGGCTGAGCTATGCAACCTCAGGGGATCATGGTTTCTATTGTACACTACACATGTATTTATCAGATAGAATGTGTGGGATGGTGCCCTCAGAAATGTGCAGTGGAAAAGCCATACCAAATCGGAATGCAAACAAGGGATGAAAGAGAATGTGAATCAACACAAAATATGTGTATATATAGACATGTTATATATTTGCTGATTGGGAGAGCCCTAAGAAATATAATATAAATAGGAAAGTGAGGCTCAAAGAAGTTAAGTAATTTGCTGAAGTAAGCAGGGTGGCCTAACTTCTGTGACAAACTGCAATAGAAATTCAATGTTTCAGCATGGTGAAGTATCTATTTCTTACTCACATCATGATCTGATTGGAAATAATGGCACTCCAAGTAGAGATTTGGGGATCCAGTTCTTTCTGTCTATTGGTCTGTTCCATGGCCTCAGAGGTCTGCAGAAGATCCTCTGCTAATGCAGACAGGGAAGAGAAGAGAGCCCAAAGAGTCTTCTGAAAAAATCTGGGTAGAGCCAGGCTGGAAGTGGCTAGTCCATATCACATCTGCCTACATTCCGTGAGCTGGAAGTCTGTCATAGGCATCGTCACACTGCACAGGAATCTGCAGGAAACTCTCTGTGTGCCCAGGAGGAATAGGGTTTGGTGAACACAGTCCCAGTGCATTGTCTTTGCCACTTGCAGCCAGAGTTACCAAGAAGATTGGGAATTTCCTCTCTGTAGCTTCAAATTCTATCCTTTTTCCACGCCACAAAGCTCTAGAATTCATCCTCTGAAAGATTTTTGACACAGATTGTAATAACAGCAGTGCTTGAGGTCAAACAAGAGACTGAAATACCATCTAGATGTTTCTAAAATGTCTCCTTTGGAGTTATATTGACACAAAGTTGAATATTTGACTGAATTTTCCAGATCTCATTCATGTTTAACTCAGATATGACCCAGCAGTTGCTTGGAGATATTTGGCTGGTGGAATTTATAATGCAATGTAATCTTAAGAATGTTCTTGTCTCTGCCCTTGTTGCCTTCTCTCTCTAAGGCCTCATCTTTGAGATTTTAGCTATTCCCATTGTTTCAACTGTAAATGCCATGTGGTCTATTCTCCTATATGTTCATATTTTTAGCACCTCCTTCTTCCTGTCTTCTTAGCTAGAGGGCTCATATCTAACCACCTGCTGAGCACCTCCTCAATGTCCCACATGCTCTTATTAACATATATAACACTGCAACTTACGTTTTTTCTTACAAGACATGTCTTTATTTTGTTTTAATTTTTAAAATATTTTTTCATTTAATTGATGAAAATTATATATATGGTGTACAACATGATATATGTCACCATTTTGGAATGGCTAAATCAAGTTAATAAACATATCTATTACCTCACATACTTTCTTATGGCGAGAACATTTAAAATCTACTCTATTCACAATTTTCAAATATATGATACATTGCTATTAACTGTAGTCACCATGTCATACAGTAGATCCTCTAAACTTATTCCCCTTGTGTAAGGAATTTGTATCCTTTGACCAATATCTCCTCTATCCCAATCCCCACTCCCCAGCTCCTGGTAGCCACCATTATAGTCTCTGAATCTACAAGTTCAGCTTTTTTATATTCCACATATAAGTGAGATCATATAATATTTGTGTTCTGTGCCTGGTTTCTTTCACTTAACAATGTCCTTGAGGTTCATCCATGGTGTTACAAAGGGCATGCTTTCATTCTTTTTTAAGGCTGAATAGTATTCCATTTGCTAGATCAATGTCAGGAAGGTTTTCCCTAATGTTTTTGCTAGGAAAACATTGCTATAAAGCATAGTTTTGGATAGTTGTAAGCGAATGTTTTTTAGTTTCAGGTCTTACATTGCAATTTCAATTTTTAACCCATTTAGGGATGATTTTTATATAAGGGGTGAGAGAAGGGTCTGGTTTCATTATTCTGCATGTGGATATTTCATTTTCCCAACACCATTTATTGAAGAGACTGTCCTGTCCTGATTGTATGTGTATGTTCTTGGCACCTTTGCCAAAAATCAATTGTCCATAAATGTGTGTATTTGTTTCTGGGCTATTTGGTTACATTGACCTATATGTCTGTTTTGGTGCCGGTGCCACTACCATGCTGTTGCGATTATGATATCATTGTATTAGATTTTGAAGTTAGGTAGTTTGATACCTCCAGTTTTGTTCTTTTTGCTCAGGATTGCTTTGGCTGTTCAAGGTCTTTTGTGGTTTCATGCAGATTTTAGAATTATTATTTTCATTTCTGTGAAAAATATGAAATTTTTTATAGGAAATGCATTGAATCTGTAGATTGCTATTGGCAGTGTGGGCATTTTAACAATATTATTTCAATTCATGAACATAGAATTTATTTTCATTTATCTGTGTATTTTTCATAAACATTTTATGGTGTTCATTGTAGGTATCTTTCACCTCCTTGGTTAAACTTATTCCTCAGATTTTTTAATGTTATTGTAAATGGGCTTATTTTCTTGATTTGTTTTATGGATAGTTATAAGTGTATAAAAATGCTACAAATTTTTGTATGGTAATTTTGTATCCTTCAGCTTTACTGACTTTGTTTAGTAGTTCTGTTTTTTGATGGTATCTTTAGGGTTTTCAAAATATAGCATCATCTTTAAACAATGACAATTCTACTTTTTTTCCAAACTGGATGTGTTTTATTTCTTGTTCTTGCCTAATTGCTCTAAGACTTCCAGTGCTATGTTGATTTGAAGTGGTAAGAGTGGGCATCCTAGTCTTATTCCTGAACTTAGAGAAGAAGTGTTCTACTTTTCACCATTGAGTGTGATATTAGCTGTGGGCGTATCATATATGGCCTTTGATGTGTTGCAGAACATTCCTTCTATAGCCTAATTTGTTGAGAGCTCCGATTATGAAAAGATGTTGAATTTTGTCAAATGCCTCTTCTACATCTATTGAGATGATCATGCAGTTTTTGTCCTTCATTCTGTTAGTGTGGTGTATCGCATTTATTGATTTGCATACATTGAACCACCCACAACCCAGGACCTGATGACTTCATGACGGAATTCTAGCAAACTAGATAGAAGTAATACCAGCTGTTGTCAAACTCTCCCAAAAAATTGAAGAGAAAGGAATACTTCCAAACACATTTTTAAGCCTCACATTACCCTGATATCAAAGCCAATCAAGGATGCTAAGAAATAAAATAAAATTACAGATTATATTCCTGATGAACATAGATGCCAAAATCC
Organism: Macaca fascicularis; assembly: GCF_037993035.2. Taxonomy (NCBI): domain Eukaryota; kingdom Metazoa; phylum Chordata; class Mammalia; order Primates; family Cercopithecidae; genus Macaca; species Macaca fascicularis. Next base: position 136,681,845 of record NC_088382.1, read on the forward strand.
TCAACCAAGCACCTAACAAATCCAATTCAAGAGCACATTGTAAGGATTATTCACCATGATAAAGGGGTATTTATGCCTGGCAAAACATGACTTTATTTTCATATTTTTTTGTATCATTTGGGCTATCAACTTATGATTCATCTGTATAAATAGATCCAGGTTTCGTGGGTCCTAAGTCTTCAACAATTAAAAACGTAATAATATGGCATTCTGAATACTAATTCAATTCAAAAGTAAATATTTATAATAAGGAAAGCAATTAAAACAAATTACAAATGAAAAAACTTGACAAACGTCACATATTTGTTAGCTGTCTGTCACAACTCAACTCTATAGTATTTTTTCTTACATTGTGTTGGCTGTATAAAAATACATCTCTGTCTGTCTATCTATCTATCTATCTATCTATCTATCTATCTATCATCTATCTCTCGTAGTCTTATTTCTAGCATTATTAATAGCAATTTGTTTTTGATAATGATAGTTTATTAGAGTCTTTTCAGCTTTTTAATTCATGGATATGTTATAGAAAGTTTTATAAATTTTTGTCAAACCTGAGAAACTTCTATCAAAGTTCTCTCACTGAATTGCTTATTTTTTTTGAAGTGACTAGCATTAAACACCCTTTAAATTGCAACATATGTATTCTTTTGGGGAGATGGAGTTAAATCTTTTTTAAATTTTTATTTCAATAGTTTTTGGGGGTACGGATAGTTTTTGGTTACATGGATAAGTTCTTTAGTGGTGATGTCTGAGATTTTAGTGCACCCATCACCCAAGCAGTATATATTGTACCCAATATATAGTCTTTTATTGCTTACCCCTCTCTCAACCTTCCCCTACCCCAAGTACCCAAAGTTCATTCTATCATCTTATGCCTTTGCATTCTCATAGCTTAGCTCTCACTTATAAGTGAGAAGAGACCATATACTTTTTCTTACTGAGTTACTTCTCTTAGAGTAATGGCCTCCAGCTCCATCAAGTTGCTTCAAAAGACATCATTTCATTCATTTTCATGGCTGAGTAGTATTCCATGGTGTGTGTGTATATATATATGTATACTACATTTTTTATCCATTCATTGGTTGATGGGCACTTAGGTTGGTGCCATATCTTTGCAATTGTGAATTGTGCAGCTATAAACATGTCTGCGCAAGTGCCTTTTTCATATAATTACTCATTTTCCTTTAGGTAGATACCCAGTAGTGAAATTTCTGGATCAAATGATAGTTCTACTTTAGCTCTTTAAGGAATCTCCATACCGTTTTCCATAGTGGTTGCACTAATTTACATTCCTACCAGCAGTGTAAAAGTGGTCCCTTTTCACCACATCCACAACAAAATCTATTGGTTTTTTGCCTTTTTAATTATGGCCATTTTTGTAGGAGTAAGGTGGTCATTGTGGTTTTCATTTGCATTTTCCCTGATGATTAGTGATGTTGAGCATTTTTTCAAATGTCTGTTGGCTGTTTGTATATTTTCTTTTGAGAAATATCTATTCATGTCCTCAGCCCAGGTTTTGATGGGATTATTTGTTTTGTTTGTTTGTCTGTTCTTGCTGATTTAAATTTTTGTAGATATTAGTCCTTTGTTAGATGCATAGTTTGAATTGCAACACTTGTTCCTACTGGTGGGGGCCCTACCAGGGCTTTAGAAGGGTTTTGTGCAAATGAGAAGCCCCAAAGCTTAGACTTTATTAGCTTCATTTTAAATCTAGCTATTTGAGATAAACCCTTGTTTACCTGTGTTTACCCTCATGCTGTTTACCCACAAATAACCAATTGCCAAAGGACTTTTAACATGTTCTTCATGGTGGATCTCTGTCCCCATTATGCTGCCCTTTTTAAAACTTTATTACCTTAGACATGAACCATCGCAAACTTCTAAATTTCCCACTTGAAGTCTTTGTCCCCTTCTTGTCATTCTGAAAAATAATTCAAAAGGAATTCTTCCAAAGTGATTTCAAATTTTAAAACACTCTTCTACTTATCAAATCACACCTAAAATCTTCTACCTAATTTTTGGGGTCATCTATGATCTGGACTAAACTCTTCTTTCTAGTGTGAACTTCTATTTCACGCTAGAGATTTGGACTTCACCTAAACAGGGCTTACAACTGTGCCATTTATTCCACCTTGAACATGTTGATTTTACTTTCTATTAGAGGGATAAAACTCTCAGCATCTCATTAGAATCTGGACCTTTCAGAAGTGAGGTGGTGTCTTACACAGCTGTTGGAGCATTCAGATGTAGCTCACCTGAAATTTGATCCCTTTTCCCTCCTTTGGTTTTCTCCCTGGTCCTAATGATAACCATATTCTAAGTATTCTACATTGCTTATTTGTTTGTTCATCTTCATTCATTAGATCACATCCTCCCTGAAAGAAGAAAGTATTTGGTCTGCTTTTTCGTACTGCCTATTGGAGGGCCTGGAGTCTAAACATTTTTTGAAAATGTTGAAAGGTTGGCCACATTTTGCCTGTGAGATATTCAGCAATCATAGATCTTCCCAAAGACTGACCTGCACAGTGGTAATTATTACAGTAAAGATTTCATACAACTACCTTAAAAAGGGATAAAAATCACTTAAGTTCTTAGCAGAGTGCTTGGCAGGTAGTAAGTACTCAATAAATATTATCTAGCATTTTATTTTAATTAGAACCCTCACAGGAAAGTGCCAAGAAAGCAGCAGCCTGAGATAGCAGAAAGAACTGGAGAGTTTGAGTCCCAGAGGAATTTGATATTACCATTGCTTAGCTCTAGGGCCTTGAGTAATACACTTTGATTTTTTGACACTTGATTTGACATATCAGCATAATGAGAATAATGGGACTATCTGTGCTACAATGTTATAATAGAAATTAAATGAGATATCTAAAAAATTGTTATGTCCTACAAAATACCCTCCTTAGGACAGGTATTTGAGTGGAAGACTTTTCTCTGGACCCCTCAGACGCAGCTGGCTGAGTACGTTTCCTGTGCTTTTTTTTACACAGTGTAGAGAGGCCACTGAGAATCTCTGATGACATGTGCTATGGAAGAAAAATTCTTCATGCTTTAATTGTAAACTCTAAAATGTTTCTACAGAACAACAACAGTGATTAGCAGATTCCAAAGTTTCTAATTTTGGAAATAGAAAGAAATCTGAAGATCATCATTTGAGCTAATTTCACCAGGCAGAAATTTGATTTAAAATTTGTTTTATTCCTTGCCAACTTTGCTCCTGGTATACTCTAACGAGACTTCTCTTTCTTTCTTGTCTACTTGTTTTTAAGGAGTGGGTACAGAATCTGTTTTCCTCTCTGGGAAAGATGCACACTTGTGCCAGAAGGTAAATGAGGCCAGCTTCACTAGCGGTTTTAACGTCTTTGAAACATAGCCAAGGCTGGATCAGAACCAGAATAAGAATTTCTCAAAGCTGCAACAGACGATAAAAATCCAAAATAGAAACTACCATTGTGATGCAAAGAGGGAAGCAGATGCAATTAGCACAGGAGCCGTTCTGGAGGGAAAAAGATGAGGTACCGAAATGATTTTAGTGGGTGCTTCATTGATTCCATATTTAGGCATCAGGAGTAGTTGTGCTGTAGCAGCCAGGAGTCATGACCAGATTCCAAAGAGGGGTCCTGGTCTCTAGTCCTGGCCCAAATCTTTCTTTTTTGGAGATAATGGTTGAAGGCACATTGTGCAATGATGGATACAGAATCCTAGAAACGACAGGGCATTAACTGGTAACAGTTACCTAGTGGTAACATCCCTACCATTAGTACAAAAGGTGAGTTGGCCTCAGGTAATATGATGAAAAAAAAAAAAGACCAACATTTATTTATTTATTTATTTATTTATTTTTTTTTTTTTTATTATTAACGCCTTTTAATGTTTCACATTGTTTTGTATTTTTCAGAAGATTTGTAACAAAAATACATGGAACTTAGTATATATTTCAAAAAAATGGGTAAATACAGAATCTGAACAAGACAAGTCTATAAGATATAATCCTTCTTGTGGGGATAGAACATTCCACTCCACTAAGAAAAGAGAATCACAACATGATTAGGCTTGACTATCTCATACTGCCTACTGTGCTAATTTCAGACTGGTGGACTTGGAGGAAAAAAACAAATTAAAAATAAATAAATAAAACTGAATATGGTCAACTGCCTCAATTGCCCTCTCCTTTTCCCATTTCCTATTTCTTCGTAGAGCCAGATGAGATGAGGACGTGAGGCAGAGCCCTGGGGGGACAGTCAGGGGCTCTGCTGCCTAAATGCCAGGCAGATGCACGGGTTCCCTGAGGTGGCCCAGAAATGTACTTGGAAACAACCACTCAGTGCTGTAACTGAGAAATACAAGTAGACAGAGGAGCAGGAATGAAAAAGGAGCTTCAAGAACTGCTGGCAGGAGGCCTGATGTCCACAGCACGTGTTCAAAACTCAACTTACAGTTAGAAAAGACAGCTGAAATAGAATCCTCAGCCAGTATATTGACAAACACATAACTGAGGCATTAATACCTCTTTATAATAACGCAAGTTGGAATGCTAACAAAGCATAAACACTTCTGCAAAAATTCCACAAGGCACAGTTGTTCATTCAACAGAAAAAGTCAAAACCACTTGGTTTTTAAATAAAAATCCTTCACATCCACCTGTGTTCAAAATAATAATAATAACTTATGATATTAATAACTTCCTTTAAAAAGCAATTACCACAAAAGATTTAAATCATAAGCATGAAAAGACTTATTTTCCTACTAATGTAGTCTTAGAAAGGAATAGATACCTAACACCATTATATGTTGTGTTTTTAGCATAAAAGGTAAAGCTACCGGAAAAACTTTTAAACAAGTTACGTGTTTTCCATTGCAAATGATCTCAGCTTGCTTAGACCAACACACAATAAACTAAAGACAGAAAGATATGTACTGTTTCTCCCCCATTTCTGGTGTATGTCTGCCTCCATGACAAATAATAGTGAGAATCATACTGTACTACCAAATGCCAGGCAATGGCTGGCCAGGTAGCCATTTCTCTTCCTAAACAGACCTTAAAATAATAATCATCCGTGATGTAGCACACAGAGGCAAATTTGGCTAGAGTCGATCGCAGATGTAGTTGTTTTGGGCATATATGAGAGAAGAAACTGCTGAGCAGGTCAGTAAAGAACAGTCCATTTCAGCGGCAGGACAGTTCTCTTTCCTGGGACAAGCCTACAAAGCCTCCAAGGGAGCCAAACTATCCCTCTTCCATGCAACAAGACACCTTGTATGGATACTCTAGTCATGACTTACTTTTGGACAAAAATCAACTGCTAACGTTTTTCATCTCTAATATCATTAACACCATGGAGAAAAAAGAAAAAAAATCAACATTAGAAAACTTGACAACGAGAATAAGAAAATCCACAAGGAAAAGTCATGCTAAAACTGATTTGACAGTTGTTCCATCACCGCCTACCCCATGGGCTTGAGACTGGTGACTTCATGGATGCATCCCTTTGATGCCCTGCCAAATGTCAGCTTCAAGTCTGTCAGTGACCCCAGTGTGATGCTGCCTGCCTTCTATTCACCAACTCCTATCCAAAAGATCCAAGGGGGCCTTGGGCGGTGGTAAGCACAGGACATGCGGGTGCCGAGAGCCCAAGAACCCTCTAGAAAACTTCGCCTTGGATTTGGGCACGGAAACGAGTCAGTGGTTTGGAGTCTTGGCAACAGCATCCACACTGGGGCTTAACCTCAGCAGCCAGCCTGGAGGATGCTTGCCCCAGAGCGCTTGGTCACAGACAATGTCGTGAATACCTCTGCACAGACAGGGTGGATTCCAATTGTGCTGTCCAGCTGCTTTTTGGTCAGTCCACATTTGAGTGCAGCTGCGAAGCCTTGTGTAACTTCTCCAGCATTTGGACCCAGTACGTGAAAGCCCACAACACGTTCATTGTCTTTAGTATTACAGATTATTTTTGCATAACATTTGTTGTTATCTCTTGATGGAATCGTCCATTCCAATGGCCAAAAGTAACTATGGTAAACCTCAATATTTTCTTCCCCAAACTTCTCCACAGCTTTCTCCTCAGAAAGGCCACAAGCACCATATTCCAAAGGAGTAAATACAGTGGTTGGAACATTTTCATAGTCACACTTGACAGTGGAACCTGCATAGAGCCTCTGAGCCAGCAATCTTCCTGCCTGGATTGCAACCGGGGTGAGCTCCACCTTATCCTCCAATATATCGCCAATGGCATAGATGTAAGGCACATTGGTCTGTTCTTCATCTGTGACAGGTATTTTTCCAGTCTTTTCATTTATCTTCACCCCTACAGTTTCTAAGCCAATTTTTCTTGTGCAAGCATCTCTTCCTATTGCCAGCAACACTTTAATTGGTACAAACTGTCTTATAAACTTGATGCCATGTTCTTCCATGTGTTCACCAATTTTGCTGGCCATGTCCTGGTCAAATCCTCTAAGAAGAATGGACCTAACCATAACAGTGACATCTAAACCAATACCAGCAAGAAATCCAGCACACTCTAAAGCGACATAGGATGCTCCAACGACCAGGGTCTTACCCGGGCAGTAAGGCAAGGAGAAAAGATCATCACTGCTAATGCAGTATTCTTTGTCACCAGGGATGCCCAAGTAACGTGGTCTTTCACCAGTGGCAATGAGAAATCTCTCTGCTGAATAAATTTTTTCTTTGCCTTTATTATTTGTTGCCTTAATCCTGTGAGGACCAATAAACTGCCCGTAAGCATTCTCATAGACAACTTTTTTCTCCCGCAGAGCTACTCGGTAGCCCCAATTCAAAGAGCCAATGTGATTCTGTACAGCTTCTATCATTCTGTCCCAATCATGCTTAACTGTCTCCTCGACTTTCCATCCATAGTTTCGAGAGTCTTGTAGGGCTTGTCCTAACAAAGCTGCTTGATGCATCAGTTTTTTAGGTATGCAACCCACATTCACACATGTTCCTCCGAGACCCCATCTAGTTCCAAGAGGGGTGGGAGTGACAAAGTCCAGGACCATCACCTTCTTGCCATATTGGGCTGCCTCCTTAGCAGCTGCCAGGCCTCCTGAGCCACCTCCAATGATGATAAGGTCATAGTCATAGGACTCGGGAAGATCCTCAGGGCCGTTCATTTTTAGTAGCTTTTGAAGTCTGCCCTCCTGATAAGCAAGAATTTGAGAATGATGAAGACATCAGGCACTCCTTCAGGACTCGACCACCTTTCGCTTCGCCGCAAATGCTGGACCGAAGGAAACTCAAGACCAACATTTATTAAGAAGCATTTAGCATAATTGTTATGGGCATAGGTCTGGAGGTGGTTACTCTGAAGCAAATCCTAGTGCCATTATATAGAAGCCATGTGATCTTGACCAAGTTATTAGGTTGGTGCAAAATAATTTGCCACTAATGGCAAAAACCACAATTACTTTTGCATGTATTTTAAATTATGAGCATCAGTGTTCCTGTGTAAAAAATGAGCATAATTATTGCAGTACCTTACAGAGCTATCGTGAAGATGGTTAATTAATCATTGAAAGCACTTAAAACACCAAGTCACTATGCAAAGTTTCTTGCCTAAACCACCTACTTCAATCCTCACAGTTTGGAGGCAGGCTTCACTCTCCCCATTCCATGGATAAGACAGTTAAGACTCCCAAATCAATTACTAACATGGTGTGTTGTCTAAGGCCTCAGGAGAATATTATAGACTGAGAGGCAGCTCTAGCATAGAGTGGAGATAAGGAGTCTTACAAGGGAAAAAGGAACATTTAAAGCAGATTCTTTTCCCCAGAACCACTCCCCACAGAGCCACTGACTACGGGTTTTCCTTTCTCTGAAGAAAATTTAGGAGTTTCTTCCCATTGGATTTCTACTTCCCACCCTCCCCCGCCCTCTGGCATCCCTCTATCACAACAGTGGCTCAGGACGATTCTGGAAAAACAAGAAAAATTGTAAGAGAGCTCCTTCTTCCTTCGGGAAAGCTGTCTCTGTAAATGAGTCAAGTGGGAATGAGGCTGGTTACTAAACAATCGCAGTAAGAGGGTCACTTGAATTTCTTGCTTGCAGGCTTTCTGTTTTGTTTCTAGCTATATTTCAAGAAGTTCGCTGTTTGTAAGAGAATTCCTAAGACCACAAGAGTTGGAAAGGATGTGAGGCATCATCTAAACAAGCTTCCATAGTTGACAGATGAAAAAGCTGAGGCCCAGGAAAGGAAGGAAATTTCTTAATAGCTTTCACAGTTCCTTCAACAGCACAGCTCAAGACTAGTGTTCTCACTATCATTCACCATTTCCTTCCCTTTCATCAGACTGAACTCTTGGCAGTTTCCCAAATATATTGTAGCTTCTCAAAAAATCTTAGCTTTGACACATAATATGTACTCATCCTTAAATCCCAAGTATATTCCCACTTTTCTTTTTTTTTTTTTTTTTTTTTTTTTTTTTTTTTTTTTTTTTTTGGTTTTGCTTTTCCTAACACCTCCTCATCCATAGTACTCATAGCAAACATCATCTCCAGGGAAACTCATCTCTTATTTGCTCTCACAATAGCCCCTGTTTATCAACCCCACAATCTGATTTTATTATGTGTTTGTATATGTCTGCCTTTCCTGGAGGAAAAATAACACATCTATTTTGTTCATCATTGTATTCTTTGTCTCTTGGCATCATCATTGGCATATTAGTAGGATGTCAAAAATATTAGATGGATGGATGGATGGATGCTTGGGTGGGTGGGTAGATAAACAGGTGGGTGAGTAGATAAATAGATGAATGGGTAAGTGGATGAATGGGTGGGTTAGCAAATGGGTGGGTGGATGGATGGGTGGGTGGGTGAGTGAATGGGTGGGTGGGTGGGTGGTTGAATGGGTGGGTGAATGGATGAATGGATACATGCATGTATACATGAATGGACATGTAAATTTTCCTTTGAATGTCTAAGAAATTACCCAAAACACTCTACAAGTCTCAGATAACATGAATTGTTTCATGATTCCTATAGCACTTTTTATAATATTAATTTCTATGTGATTTGGCTAGCTTTCGATCCCATGATGTTTCTAAAGGCAGGAAGAAATGCATAATCTGCTCTAGTAGCAGGTGGAAATTAAATGCCCCCTCACTATGTGCGTTGGTTGAAAGTTTTTAGCTCACTATAAGTATTTCTTCTCAACACCTTTATAGCCCATGGGTATATATGTGTGCCTGTACACTTATTGATTTATCTCCTTAGACCAGCAGGAGATAAAAAGATAGCAGGAGAATTGTATAGGATTCACAAATGGCCCCTTGGACAGTAAGAAGTTTAGTGCCTTCACATGAATATATTCTATTTTATGGGGAGCCAGTGAGGTCTGGAAAGCTCTAATGTCTGTTTTGGTCAAATACTACTATAATTTAAAATCACTGGTATCAGGAATTCCATGTGATGTATGCAGCGGCTCAGTCCTGCCTACCTTTCAATTCTGAGGCAAGAAAGAAATGATGCTTCTGGGTTCTCTGAGTGACAGAACAGTAATAGACTGTTGCATTTTGAATTTTATATTTGCTATATTTATGATTTTTTTTCTTCTCTGACTACTTTCTTTTGTAGTCTCATCAGCTCAGAAGGTCAAAGTTGAGATACTTGTCTAGATAGTCAAAATGTAGAACAATGAGCCTGTGACAGAAGTGAGGCATGATATTAATTGTACATTAAACTTTATAGGTTTTTGGATCATTCATCCCTCTGACAGTGGTAATAGGAATCCTGAGTGCTATTATATTTCCTTCACAGCAAAGATTATAAAAAGCAAGAGGAATTACACATGCTTCTACCGCATCTTATCAGCACTCAGACAAGGTTTACTAGTGTGTATAATCACAATGAGTTCCAAAAGGTTCCACCTTGGTACTTCTGTTAATTTAATTCAACATAACAGACACTTACTGAGCATCTAGTAAGTGTCAGGCATTAGGCCTAGTGCTGGGGATAGAGAAATGAATACATAGATATGGACTTTGCCAGCAAAAATAAGAAGTAGAGTTGTATGCAGTGGATTTATATGTTTTAGATTAAATACGGACTTTTCTAGAAAAGGGATTCAAATGGCATTTCAGTTCACGTTGAGTACTATTTGTGTGACTTTGGGCAAGCCCATTCTCCCCTCTAGGATTTAGTTTCCTCATTACTAAGCACAGCACATTTGAGCACAGATATTTCATATTTCTGTCAATCTTTGGGTATCTTAGAATTTGGAATTTATTCTGTTAGAAAAGTATCTGCAAAGGGTGAAACTGAGACCTGAAGTCTTAGTTGGAAGAATCTGAAGACATTGCAGCGAATCCACACTCTCGAAGTAGCACATAGAGTGGAGGCTATTTCTTGGAATATCATAGGAAGCAGCACCCTTTATGTTATCACCATTTCATGAGGGGCTCCACAGAGATTCTTACCACCAGGCTTATTTCAAAAATCTTTACCCTATTCTTTGAAAACGAATTCAGCGGGGAAGAAAACAAATCAATTGTAACTTGTAAGTAGCTCAAGAAACCATCCCTCATCTCTTGATGGGTATTTTCCCCCAGTGCATTAGGACCAATGTGGTCAATTTTAGAAAAGTTAAAATGCTAGATTTTTCCTTATCGTGCACCAAGTGAATCCTTATAATGTATGAGTCCAATTTTCAAGAGTTTTAAATAATCACATTGAATACTCCTAACTATTCATTAAAGATTCTGTAGATAAGAGATTGCAAGTGCAGCAATCTTAAGAACCTATGTATAATATTTATGTATCTGATTCCATTCTGTGGAGGTTAAAGTTATAAGGTAAACACAGTGGTTGTACGACTAACATTCACAAAAGTGTGCTCATGAGTATTATCCCAGGGTTTTGTGAGGAGACATTTTTTCCCACTTACTTCAAGAAAATCATATATTTTCTACAGTTTCCTGTATACCTAGATTCTTCAAGTATTGTAAAGTGAGATGAGCCACAGAAATAATAGGTTTGGTGAATGGATAATTGGCTGGGGTATGAATTGAGAGTCAGATAGGCTTGGGTATGAAAGTCACTTGAACCCCCTAGTAACTGAACCACTATGGTAAGTCATTTAACATCTCTGAATCAGTTTTCTCACCTGTAAGGTAAGGACAACACTAGTACCTACCTCGCTGGGATTTTGGGAAAGTTAAATAAAATGTTTTCGGAGAGTTTTTTAAAAATGCAAAGTAATTATCAACAGACAAAAAGCTTACACATGAGCTGACAATGCAAGATCAATTTATAACTTCAAAAATAAATAATACATATTATTTTCTTTGTTAAGAGTATGGACCAGTTGCAGTCATTGACTGTTACACTTTCCTTGCCCAGGTTCAATTTTATTGGCAGTGATTTCCAATCCTGTTTTCTTCATCTGGAGAGCAAAGAATAGAATAAAGACAGAATCCTTTGACCTTCTGCTGTGTACCGTGGTCTTTCTTTTCAAAGACCACAGAGAAAGGCTGAAGATAAACATCTGGTCTCTACTGGTCTTTTGCCTGCATGATCTCTTATATTTTCATCTAGTTGGTGTAACCCAGCTCCTGTTAGAATTCTAAAACTTCTGTATAAGGGGTAAATTAGTGCTGCTCCCAATGTGGTCCAGGAATGGTGGTAGTGAGCAGCCATTTGGTGGTGGTGGTGGTGGTTGTTTTATTTTCGATTCAGGTGGTACATGCATAGGTTTGTTACATGAATATATTGTGTGATGCTAAGTTTTGGGCTTCTAATGATCCTGTTGCCAAAGTAGTGAACGTGGTATCCAATAGGTAGTTTTTCAACCGTTGCCGCCTTCCCTCTCTGCCCCTTTTCGGAATCCCCACTGTCTGTTGTTCCCATTTTTGTGTCTGTATGTACCCAGTGTTCGACTCCTACTTATAAGTGAGAACTTGCTTTATTTGGTTTATCGTTTCTGTGTTAATTCACTTAGGATAATGCCCTCTAGCTACATACAAGTTACTGCAAAAGACATGATTGCATTCTTTTTTATGGCTGCATAGTATTCCATGGTGTGTATGTACCACATTTTCTTTATCCAATCCAACATTGATGAGGACCTGGGTTGATTCCATGTCTTTTCTATTGTGAATAGTGAGCTGCCATTTGTTGTGAGTCTATGAGATAAGCCCAGAAATTATATTTAGAAACTTTATAGCGATGTAATAACAGAATGCTTTTGTTTCTATTGAATCTAGTGACACAAATTTTGAGCTTGTATTTTAATACCTTATAAATTTAATTTTTCTAAAAAGGCATTTCATTATACTTTATAAGAGCATTAAACCACAATCAACTGGCATTTAATTTTAAAAATCCTGATCGTTTAACTCAGACAGCAAGAAAAGCCCTGCTGTAAAACAACATAGACATGTCATTTATTATTAAAACTTTTTGCTATATAATTTCTCAGATCCTTTTCTTCTGTTCAAAATACATTGTGTAGAATTCAAGTTGAAATTAGATAAAATCAGCTAGGCATGGTGGCTTATATCTCATGGTGGCTGTAATCCCAGCACTTTGGGAGCCTGAGGCAGGAGGATTGCTTAAGGCCAAGAATTCAAATTCAAGACTAGCTTGGACAACATAACAAGACCCTGTCTAAAAAAACAAACAAACAAAAAAAAAAAACAAAAAAACAGCCAGGCCTGGTGATGTATGCCTATAGTCCTAACTACTTGTGAGATTGAGATGGGAGTCCAGGAGTTTAAGGTTGCAATAAGCCATGATTGTGCCACTGCACTCTAGCCTGGGTGACAAAGTGAGATGCTGTCTTAATCAATCACTCAATTAAATAAAATCTTGTGATACTTCAGATTTTAATTTTAATAAAAATAGGCAGAGCATATCAATATTCTATTCTCTGGTGCTGATATTTGGCTGAGTATCTTTGAGACTACCAACGTTGGTAAGAAAGTTGAGGAAATTCTACAAGGTTCTAGGGGAAATAGGATATGCCCACCATTAATCATCATAGGAAGCCAAGGGTGCTAAAAATGAAGTATAGACATAAGTATGTCCGTACTTATACAAGAGGCTGGGTATGAGAGTTTCCTATTTTTAGTTAGGAGAGGAAGAATGAAGACAGGGCAATGAAAATGGGATGGATTTCACCAGAGGCAGAAGTCAGGACAAGGGTTCCAGTCTACCTTAAAAACATAATCATGTAGACACTAAATGTATGTATATACACGTGTATGAAATATGTCACTAGAATGTCTACTTTTCATTTTAGAATGTGAGTTAAAAGGAATCTAAGAAATCATCTAGTTTAAATTTCATACTTTACATAAGTGAAAAACAAAGCTCAGCCCAGTAAATTGATTTGCCCGAAGGCCAGTGAGAAATTGCAGGTGAAGACATCCAGCAGGCAGAGAGTGTGCTGTGTCTGCCTTATCATTATCTAGTCCATGCCCACTGGACTGGAGCAGTTTTATCTGAAGTTGGTAATAGGTAGTTATTAATGTTTAAAGGATGATGTAAAAATGATACATTTTGCAGGCTATTGGACAGGCAGCATGATATATTAGAACATGGACTTTTTTTCTTTTATTTGCATAGATGTTTAAGGAACAAGTGGTATTTGGTTACATGAGCAAGTTCTCTAGTAGTGACTTGTGAGATTTTGGTGCACCCATCACTCTAACAGTATACACTGAACCCAGCTTGTAGTATTTTATCCTTCACCTGCTTCCCACCCTTTCCCCCTGAGTCTCCAAAGTCCATTGTTTCATTCTTATGCCTTTGCATCCTCATAGCTTAGCTTCCACTTATGAGTGAGAACATATGATGTTTGGTTTTTCATTCCTGAGTTACTTCACTTAGAATAATAATCTCCAGTTCCTTCGAGGCTTCTGTGAATGCCATTAATTCACTCCTTTTTATGGCTGAGTAGTATTTCACTGTATGTGAAATATATATACACACACATATATATATATATACACATAAATATATATATATGTATCACAGTTTCTTTATTCACTTGTTGATTGATGGACATTTGAGCTGGTTCCACATTTTTGCAATTGCAAGTTGTGCTGCTATAAACATGAGTGTGTAAGTATGTTTTTTGTTAATGACTTATTTTCCTCTAGGTAGATACACAGTAGTGGGATTGCAGGATCAAAAGGAAGAACATGAAATTTGGTTCACAATATGATTCACCACGTTTTGACCTTGGACACATTATCCAACCAATCTAATCCACAGTTTTCTCATGTCTGGAATAGGTATTATAATATAGTGTTGGCAAGGAAGTTTTTTAAAATAGTATTATTTAAGGACTTGACCCACAGTGAAGTTGACCCTGAATAAGCACTGTTCTGTTTAACAAGCTCATCCACCAAGTTAGCAGAACAGTCAGGTACCAAAGGCATCCATGTCTCCACATTCCCAATCTGGCCTTTCTGCAGTAGCATGGGACTTCTCTCTCACCCCTTCCTTGTTGGCTGAATTTCCTGCTTTGTCATGTTTATTGCAGGATTGTAGCAGCACAGTCTGATGTGTAGGAATAGTCAGAGCAGGGTAGGAATGTTGGGACACGGGGACACACACCTGTAAGAACTAGCTTATTTCCTGCAAGAAAGATGTTTCAGTTTCTAGCCTCTTGTCACTAGAAAATGAAGGTAGGGCTTATCTAGCATGAATTCAGTGTTTCACCTGGTTGATGAACTACCAACAGGCCACATCATTTATTGGGCATAAAAGTGAGTCTTTTCTTAAAACAAGATAATGGAAAGATCAAACTACCATCTGGAAATATAACGTGGGCTTTCAGCAGCCCAGAAAGCATTGCATTAGCTTCATTCATCCTTCATTTGGTCCTGCCAGGAGAATTTTTTTTTGTTTGCCACTTGTAGTACAATATGTAGATGTTGTCCATAGGTGCTATAACATAAATGACTTGATAAAAGTCTAAAGGCCTTAAAATATCCCTGAGGAAGGGAATACACAGCTCACCATACCATGCAGGAAGCTTATACCACCTCTTAACAGTTCCCATTTTGGGGCAGGGGAGGGGTAGAGTAGGAAGAAGGTGCACTTAGTGTCATTAGCACATGCCTTGCATACCAGGAACCCCTGATGAGTTTTCATTCCTCGCACATTCCAGGTCTCCTGCCTCTCACTGAGCCACCTTGCCTTTAGAAATGTGTGTTGATTGAAAGCCACAGCTGGGAACGTTGTTGGGCAGTTCATGATGCTGTTTAATGTTCAAAGTCATCCTTTGAACCTTACATTGAACTCTGAAGGGTAAAACCTTGAGAAGGTTCGTTTATGTGGCTGCTTCCTCTCATTCTCTCCACTATTGTTGGCAACACTATCTATTACCCTGGGAAGCCATTCCTACTCATGTAGGATATCCTGTTATGTGCCCACATTCTGTCTTTATAATTTACCACTGGCCACAAATAGAAAAGGAAGGAAATGGATATTCATTTAGAGCTTACTTAGCACAGACCCTCAACACACCTTATCTCATTTAGTCTTCATGAAAATAGCACAATGTGGAGATTTTTATTCTCATTTTACTTATAAGGGAATTAAGGCCTAATACATTGATTCTATTTTCCCAAGGTCACATAGCTAATAAATGCCTGAACTAGGAACAAAATTCATGTTTCTAACTCTAAAGTTGGTCTTTCTATTCTATCATGCTGTATCCTAAGAGAGAAATTCCTTCTAGGTAGCAACAAGCGTGAACAAATTGGTCTTTTTTTCTCCTTTAACATATATTTCAATACACAAATGAGCACATATTTATACGTGTACATATAGGATTTATATGTATAGGATCTGAAGACATAGTGATAAAATAAAGTTTCTCTCCTTAAGAATTTTAAAAATACTTATACATATATTCAGACATATAAATAGGAAATTACACTTCATGATGAAATGAAACCAGTGGTGTGATAGGGGAAGTTTAAGGTGATAGGAGAACACACAGAAGGGGCATCTAACTCAGGTTCGGGAAATATTTCAGGAAGAACAGATATATGAACAGAGGTCCTTAGGAAGCATAGGCATTACCCAGAAGATGAAATGAAGATGAGGTTTCCACAAAGGGATCAGTAAATACAAATACCTAGAGATAGTAGAGAACTGTGTATACTGGGATAAGTGAATATTGCTCTATATACATTGTATGGGAAGAATTGTTTACCAGCACATTAGTGCACCAATCCGCTCCTAGATACCAGGTTCTGCAGAAATGAGTAAGCCGCAGTGCCTCTCCTTTGTCAGTTTATGCTTTTATGGGAGAAATAGACGTGCAGAAAAAATGACTGCCCCAGCACATGCTAACATGCCACAGTTAAAACGATCCCAGAGATAGGGAATACTAGAGTGAGAAGAGAAGCAAATTTTACATGTCAGGGAAGGGATACAGGGCCAAAAAAGGCTTCAGAAAGGCTCTGAAGACTGAACAGAATTTGAAGGGTTGAAGAGGGACCCACCAAGGAGGGAAGCCAGGAAAGTATATTCCAGAAAGACATGCATTTTCAAAGGGAGTCCATTCAGGATGCTTTTCTTAGAGGTTTGCAATTAAATCATTAGTCATCTCCTTTGGTGTATTTATTTGAATACATTCTTCACCAGGCAGCAAGAGGATACAACATGACATCAGTGTGTTCTTACTAGAAGTTATAATTCCAGTCCTTTGAATGTTCCCATTTGACTGGAAGTGAGTAAAAAAAGAATCTTGAAGAAAACAAACTTTTAAAGGAAACAGGCCCTCTGACTCCACCAGCATTGGACTTGGAGTCAATTATCACAAAATTCTAGGCTCTATAAAAATCAAGGGGTTCTATCTACTTACCTTTTTCACTTCTAGGTTCCCCACATCTAGCTTAGTGTCTGGCTCCTAGTACATGTTCAAAATATTAATTGAATAAAGGAAAAGTAAGAGTAAATTTTAACCTTGTAGAGGTCCAGTTTTCTCATCTGGAAAAATTAGATGATACTGTCTGCTGAACCACATAGTATCTGGACTCAGCCTGAATTTGAATCCTGCTCTACCATTTACCACTCATTTCCCTTTGAGTAAATTATTTAACTTTTAGGTAACTTCTAGATCCTTGTCTGTAAAATAGAGTTGACATTAGCTCCTCAGAGATAGTGAAGGTAAAATATAGTTTCATATAAATGACTTAGAACAGGGCTGGGTGCATATAAAGTTCTTAGTAAACATTAGCTAATGTTATAATTCTTAAAAGATTATTTTCCAAAAAATGATAAAATTATAAATCATACAAATACAAAAATGAATACATGTGAAAGATTTTATTTAACTCATTAATGTTGAGAATAATGAGGTGTTACAATCAGTTCAAAGGAGATTCCAAAGTACAGACACATTTATAAATCAGGAATGTTGAAATGAATGAGCACAGGGAGGAAAGATTAGCCTCTTGCACATTGGGGAGGGAAATCAATTGAATCTTCACTGGATAAAATTGATACCATTTACCCGCCTATGGACAAGAATCATTTTGCATTGCCATCGGTTGTCTATAATGTACAGAGTTGTAAAATAGCTCCCATAGAAACAATATTAGATAACTGGGAATAATGTGTTATAGATATTACATTGTTTTCCATTGAGATGGAACATTTCTCTATGTTGTTATTATTGTTACATACCTAACACCATTAACGTAGGCATTACATGAGATTATAATGTAAAGATGTTATGTAAGCAGAAATGATTCTTTCTTATTTTTTTCTACTTTTGATACTGGTCACTTTTAGTACTGTAATATCATTATTCCTTTTTAGCATATGTTTAGGAAGTATTAATATATTACATTTTACAAATAATAGATTTTTTGTTTCTTTGATTATAAGAATATTATATGTTCAGGGCAAAAAAAAAATCAGTCAACATAAAAAGATATAAAGGAAATGGTAAAATCAGTAATCCACCATCAAAAGGTAACCATTGTTAACACTCTCATATATGTATATTGGGGAGCAGACTACACGTTCTGCTTTGCAATTTGATTTTTTTCACATTTTATAATTCATCATGTACATTGTATTACATATCATGTGTCATGATACAATTTATCATGTTATTTTATTTTTATTTTTATTTTTTGAGATAGAGTCTCTCTCTGTTACCCAGGCTGGAGTACAGTGGTGTGATCTCAGCTCACTGCAACCTCCACTTCCTGGGTTCAAGCAATTCTTCTGCCTCAGCCTCCCAAGTAGCTGGGACTACAGGCACCTGCCATCACACCTGGCTAAGTTTGGTATTTTTAGTAGAGATGGGGTTTCATCATATTGGCCAGGCTGGTCTCAAACTCCTGAACTCGTAATCCGCCCTCCTTGGCCCCCCAAAGTGCTGGGATTACAGGCATGAGCCACTGCACCCGGCCATATTTTTACATTAGTAAAATGTCAACCTATTTTTAAAATAAATAAATGTATAATATTTTAATGTGTTTAGAATATTTTATTAAACCACTCGACAACATTTGTCAATCAGTAGTAGCACAAGCTGATTTCTTTGTCCTATACTGGCTCTTTCCATTTGTTCACTCAAAAAGAAACACCAGACATGCAAACAAGAATTTGCATTTTGCCAGAGACTTGATCTATGTGTCTGGACAAGTTTAATCTCTCTTTTCTATCTCTTCATTTCCTTAGGGGTAAAGTAGAACTTATTCCTTTACCCCTGAGTAAAGTAGAACTTGCTTTGTACGTCAAGTACAAAGCAAGTTTCTGAGATTGAACTCATGAGCAGCTCACAGATCAAAGATCCCACCATTGTCCTTATGAAAACTGAAAATCTCTGAGCACCTGACGTTCCTTCAGCCATCAACCGATATGACCTCTCCTCTAAGAACCTGAGAAGAACAATAGGATAAATAGCAAGGGACAAACTGTGATCACATCCCATCACAATGGGAGTTGTTCCCAAGTAGATTTGTCCCCTCCACATGATGTGTCTGCCTCTTTCTTACATGTCAGCTAACTCAAAAGGTCCTAAAGGAGAAACATCTGATTCACCTGTCTCTTGTAACCATCAAAGTGTCTGATGCTTAATAATTAATGTTACTGTATAACGAATGAATGAACAAATGACTATAGTGAGGTCAATTTTCACTCATGATACAACTCTTAAAGAACCTGACTAAAAGTTCCATAATTTCCTAATTGAAGGAGCTTCCCTCCTCCACCTGTGTTCCCCAAAAGGTTCACCATCAACTGAACCTCTCAGACTAGGAAGAAAAAATTGCAACCTAAACTCTTCCATTTTCTGTCACCTCAATTATCTACTTCCATTCAGTGATTGAAGGTCGAAGATGAATTTGATTACCACAGATTTTTCTGTTGGCTCTTTCTTTCCTTCTCCCTCCTTCCTCCACTCCTGATGTTCATACTCTTCTTGCTTCTCCCTTTAGCTACTAAAGATCCCCCTAGGAAAACTCCAGCACCCCTGCTTGCAGTCCATTCTCTACAAGGGGCCAGGGCAATTACTGAAAAGCTCAGATGTGACTATGCTGTTTCCTGATTAACATTTTATGAATAATCTCTTCTGCGTATGGCTGTAGTTCTCAAACTTGTATCAGAATCACCTGCATATGGAATTAAAACATCGATTCCTGGAACCAGCACTTATAGTTTCTGACTCAGTAGGTCTCGGGTCAGGCCTGATAATTTCATTTCTGACCAGTTCTTAGGTTCTGTGGATCTTGAGAACCACTATCTTATGATAATAAACCAGATTCTTCAGAGAGTAATTTATTGAGCTGTTTAGGATATTCTTGTATTTATACTAAATCAACTTACTTTTCTAGATTAGTCTTCTGGTATTTCTACTATTTATTCTCTCGCTGAGGCAAGCATGGTTTTCCTTCTAGACACACCAAACCAACAGCCATTCTCTATATATTCCTTATTCTTTCTCGGTTCTGCTTGATACGTAATGTTCTTCCTCATCAACATTAATCTGTAAAGTTTTGCTTATACTTCACGACCCAACACAAATAACCAAAACTAGTTTTTAAATAATCTTGAGCCCTCTATGAGCTACCTCTAGCTCCACACACCAAGATAGAGTAACTGACAACATTCTCTGTCTAGTCTTTATTCTTCCTCTTCCATAAGGTCCTAAATTAGAGTTGTTCATTTCTGTGCCAATGTACTTAGCTCAGTTATAAAGTCCTTGAAGGCAGGAGTTCTTCCTTCCTTTTTTTTCCCTCTTCTCTCTCTCTTTCTTTCTTTTTCTTTATAAATTATATAAGCTAACCAAGTAACAGAATGAATGGTCCTAATAAAACATTTATGGAATTTAGTCAAATTTAAGATACACTTTAGTTTAGGGATGAGCTATCAAATCAGCTCCTAATACCGCTTATTGCCCTACATGGGCACTCAGGAAAGAATTAGGTAAATAGTCGGGCAGAAATAGAGTCACAAGAAAACTTTTTTTTTTTTTTTGTCTAGGCAGGCAGTCATAACCAGAAGAGTGGTTTTATAGGAGCAACACATGTGAAGACAGAAGTCATGACTGCCAACTGGCTCCTTAATATCTACGTTAGGATAGAGGGCAAAGTTAAATGCAACAAGTACTACTACTAATAGTAATATGTTCATATATGAATACATATCATTGTTAAAGTCTTGATATACATCAAGCACTGGGCTACATACAAAGTAGAGGCCATATGTGGAACAATCAAGAATTTGTAGCCTAATCAAAAGAATCATATTTTTCAAAAACATACCAGGAGTCACAAATTTTCCAAGGATTTCTCTAAATTTCTTGAGAGTCAAATGAGTCACTTTTAAACTGTCTATGGTGTCATGATCTTGATTAATGTATTTTATTCAATTGTTAACATATCTAAGCCAGATCTTCATTTGTAAATGCCTTTGAATAGTATTCAAGGAAGTCGCTTTCCTGAATCTTTTGTAATATTTATAATTTTACCTTACAACTGATTTTTATCGTTCAGTAGAAGTTTTAACTCATAAAAGTGAAAATGTATCTTAATAATTAACTTCCTTTCACCAATCTTTGAATAAAGAGCAGTCCTTGCCTTTGATAATGAGCCCATAAAATAGAGTTATGTGTCATCTTTCTTTTATAAGCCACACCCATAATACAGTAATATACTTATCTGTAATTTTTAGTTCTTTTTCTGAAAGGAGAGAAAATGTAAAAAATATAAACAACAATCAAAAGACAAAACCTCTTAAGATTCTACGTTTTCTCCAATGTTTTACAATAGTGTTGCAATAGCACTTTTGGGAGCGTTATTTTTATCAACCCTTCCAAAATATTGACTTATCAAAATCATATTTCATGTGTTTACATAGCCTTTTATTAATCAGTTAATTCCAGTAGAATAAATGAGCTTGGGAGTCAATATGACTGATTCTTGGCACATGTAAAATTTAACTGCCAAGGATAGAAGTGTAAGGGATTATTAGAAATTGGCCGACTAAACACCAGCATCAGATTATTGTAGATCTCAAACTGAGTGGCTTGGAGAGCATTGCTATAGGTCAGTTAAAAGAACTTCAAAGCAGAAAGTCCCAGGCTTATGAGGATTCAACTTTAGGGTGGTACAAAAGGAATTCTCAATAGAAATTGTACTTTGAGTACTGATACAAACATTCTGCTTTTCACTTTCATTATAGTATTCAATAAAGTATGTGAGAAAATCAACACTTTGTTATGAAAAAAAAAGTGTCGTGTTAGATGATTTTGCCAACCTGTAGGCTAATGTAACTGTTCTGGGTACATTTAAGGCAGGCAAAGCTAAGTTATGATGTTCAGTAGGTTATGGGTATTAAATGCATTTTCAACATAATATTATTTTCAACCTACAATGGGTTTATTGGGATGTAACTCCATTGTAAGTTTAAAAGCATCTGTACTTCACATATTAGCCTCAGGACATTCCTATGAGGTTGGTGTTATTATTTGAGAGAGATGATTCCATTCTCTCTCTTTTAGTGTTTCTGAGTAGGCCCATAAAATAAGAACTTTTGTCTTCTTGGAAATATTAAGAGTATGCTAAAATCCTTAGTTTTCTCTCCCCTACCTACTTACTCCACTCCAAGGGGCAATGATATTAGAGATTAGCCAAGGAACCCTGAGCACATGCAGCCTAACTCTCTTCTCCAATCTCTTTTAGATACCACCTCTTGGAATGCACCCATTCTCTTCAACTGTGTGGTGTGAACTGCTTCACATGGTAAGAGAGACCAGCTATTGATCAATGGCTTTATCGGTCTTTAGTTCACTCAAATCTGGGGAAGGAGCTGACAGCCTATTTTGTCTTGGAGTCTAAGCAGGGTTCTTCATTCCAGATTCACCAGCAAAGGTCCACTGTCTATTTTCTTTTCTTTCTCTTCTCTTTTCTTTTTTTTTTTTTTTTTTTTTTTTTTTGAGATGGAGCCTCGCTCTGTCACCCAAGCTGGAGTGCAGTGGCACCATCTTGGCTGACTGCAACCTCTGCCTCCCGGGTTCAAGCAGTTCTCCTTCTCAGCCTCCTGAGTAGCTGGGATTACAGGTGCCTGCCACCATGCCCGGCTAATTTTTTTGTATTTTTAGTAGAGATGGGGTTTCACAATCATGGCCAGGCAGGTCTTGAACTCCTGACCTTATGATCTGCCCACCTCGGCCTAGCAAAGTGCTGGAATTACAGGCGTGAGCAACCACGCCTGGCCGGTCTACTGTCTATTTCTTAATTGGCTCAGAACTTGAAGGAAAAATGGTGTAATGAATATTATACAATGTCAACCGTATTATTTTTATTCTACCCACCATTTTCTTCATAGCTTAGATGTATTATTTTATTTTGAAAAATCCCAAAGAGGTGGACACTACTATTGTTTTAATTTTACAGATGAGTTTAAAAATAGCAGAGATTAGATTACTAAAGTTGAGATTTATATAGCTAGTAAAAAAGAAGACTGAAATTTGAATCTATTATTCATTTATTCAGTACTTTAGTATTGGACCAAAATACCAGTAAGTCCATAAGTCCACTTTGATAGTATACTTGTGCTTGCTGGCAATATATGCATAAAATAGTTATAGTTGCTATCTAAGTGAAATGTATAGCTTAGAGAGGGAGACTATATTAATTATATATTAATTTAATGATCATAAAAGTAGTTATGTAGTTACAAGCTGCAAGAATGTCTTTAAAGATCATTATCTTAATCACTATAGTATTACTATCTTGCCTTGTCTTTGAGATTTTCTAGTGCTGGAATTAATAATATTTCATCTTTTATTGTCTTGTTGAAACCCTCTATCATTCTTATTTGATTGTTTTATTATGATCAACTGACATATAAGCAGACCTCAAAACCACTTCCTTGGGAAGATCATGATGGAGATTCTTGGAAATCTCTTTGCTATTACTGGTCTCCATCCTACTACAGTATCATCCTTTAAGAGGGACAGGATTATTCCTAACATCTAGATCATGAAGATGAATTCTCTAAAAAAGAATGTTAATTACAGAAAAAAATAAAAACTTACAGGTCATTCATCTGAGCTTTTTATTATGTCTTATGTTATATATATATAAAAAAAAATCCCAAAGGCTCGGGGAGATTAAATAATCCATTGACGGTCACATGCTCTGTAGATGTAGACTACTAAGATTGGGACAACAGGCTCCCAGTCGAAATAACTACAATATGTTTTAAAACATTAACTTAAGTTCTCTAAACATTGAATTTAGCTGAAGTCAGACCCACTCCTAAGAAGAAGTTGTGGTAAAGCAAACTTCTCAGTGTTCTTTAATTGACAGATGAGAAGAGTAACACAAGGTAGATATTTAGTTTTACCCTTGGAATAATTGCCCCAGTATGAAATCCCAAGTATATTATGTGATTTTTTTCCTCCCTTGTTGAAGTATAGAGAGTAGTTCTTTATAAGTGAGATCGTTCATTAAACATACTTCCTCATTTGCTCAGCTTATTCATTTGTGAAAAGAGGACAACAATGGTATACAACCAATAAGGATATGATGGGAATTAAGTGATGAAATGTATGTAAATGATTTAGCACAGTTTTTAGTACATATAAAATACTCAATAAATGTTCACTTGTTTGGGTGCATTGTTGTAGTGCTGTCTTCTCACTATATTCGAATATAGAGTTTCAAATTAATCATTTTAATTTTCAGTACAAGGATGGGGGACAAGGAAGGAGGAAATGGTGCATACATTTTAGCACAAAGCTCCTGAGGGGAATTCAATTTCACTTCAAAACCAACTTCTTTGAAAATCACTGCTCTATTCTTTATTACATTTTCATATCTATTTCTGTGTCTCACCTGAACTTTATATAAAATGTGTTTAAGAGTTGGTACACACAGCAGTTAGAATTATCATAATTTGGCAAATGAGTAAACAGAATCAAGATTAGTAAGTGGAAGGGTGGTCTTGTCTAGACTTCAATTTTCTTTAGCCCTAGCCAGCTTCTCCTTTCTAGATGGTAGAACCAAGCAGAACACCATCTTCATTTCAGCCCCCAGGCAAAGCTTTTCAGTTTATGGAAAACTTTCCCCCAGTCCATGCAAATTCTCTGCCCACCCTCTCCAACCCCTCATTTCCATTTCCATTTTTCTGACTTCAGGCCCTGCTTGATGAAGGCAAAATGTTTTCCCCAGCAATTAGTTTAGGGGAAACTTCACATTTGATACTGTAGCAGACAATGTTTCATTATGCTCTCTTGATCTAAACAGAGAAATCCCTGTTCCTGAAAGTGGCCAAAGCACACTCCAAAGGGTAGGGTTTCTGAGTTACAGCCCAAGAATGGAGACCACAAGGGAGGCTAGACTCCATTGAGAAAATGCATCAGCGAGTGTGGGTACCTAAGAATGCTTAACAAGAGATTTTATGATCAGCATCAATAGATGTGTGTTTTATGAATAAGAAGAATAAGGGTATTCATGTTCCTAAAGTGCTTCAAAAATCTCTGGCTGAAATATACTCTTAAGATTTACATTCATGGCTCTCCCTGAAATAATATGCTGTTTCCATGCAGGAAATATTGAGTCAGTTTCCACAGGCCCCCACATACTGGTGAGAAGTTATATCTTAATTGTTCTAAGATCCTGAAACTCTGTTTTGTAGCATTCCTTCAGCAAGGCAACCTAAAACCTGTAGTTAAAATTATTTCGGACTCTCCATGCCTGAAACATACAGAGTCATCAACTATGAAGTAAATAAATACATAGTTTTCTCTTTGAGGGTAGTGCGTTTGAAGAAATAAACAAGTAATAGGGTAAGAGAAAACATTTTGAGTGGAGGGGTCAGATGATGGAATGACTTGAAGGCAAAAAGCATCTTGGCTGTTGGGACATCAACTGTAGGCAGCAAATGGGTGAAAACAAAGTTGCAGAAGTAGGGGTCCATTCAAAGCACCTTAAATGCCAGGTGAAATCCTAATCAACCAAAAAGTCTGGCTTGATGTACATTAAGCTTGTGTTATATACATTTACATCTATAATTTACGTATTCTGCTAAATGATTTTATTAAACTGGAACTTCTATATCCAGCTTCATTCTTCCAATGCTCCTTTATGTATTCCCAGATAAATGTAACTTTGAATTTATTAGTGTTAAAATAATACTAATAATCAGAACAACTTGTAATTAGACTTATTTAATCATCATGGTATCACTGAGGACAAGACACCATTGGTTTTTTATTTCTGCTTTTCAGATGGAAATCCTGAGGCTTAGAGAATTTAAATGACATAGGATGTGGCATAGCATGTCTCCTTGAGATGTTCCTAGCTATGATCATTGATTTCTTTGAAGGTCTTTGAGTGTTTCTTCCGGGGACTCCCCCTTGCATATATTTACAAAGTTACACTATACTCCAGGCTCAGTTTGTGGTCACATACTCACCTTACCTCTCCTCCTTCTAGATTTTTTAAAAAAACATAATCTACAAACCAACCTGATCTTCTGCATTGAGATCAAATTATAATATTTTTTAGTCAAAATGTTTGGCATTATGGTCCTTTTCATTTGATAAGTTTCAGCCTGATGTGTCTGGATCATTTTTTCTACTGATTATTGTCTCCTGTCATGTTAATGATTTCCTATACCTATGGGACACCCTTGTAACCATAAGACTCTAAAGGAATGAGAAGTTGAATGGACCCATTTTTCTAAGAATTAGTAAGGTGAGGCTTTTCTCAGATCTTGGAGAGATGGAGAACGCCGCTGCCAAAGAAAGATACTTGGGTCATAAGGAGTACATTACAAATGTAGCCAAAATAAACAGCAAACCTCACAATTTTGCCAATGTTTAGATTTGCCAACCTCTGAAAAAGGCTGCCTGCCTTCACTCTGGAGAGAGCCAAACATTAGTGATGGAGAAAAGCAGAATCCTTCGTATTCATATTAGAGCTAGGATTTACCTATAGTTAACCCTGCGCATGTAAATAGTTCAGTCACACCACCCATTTTGCTACTTTCAGAGTGAGTAATTACCCCTTTGTGGTCTCCAGGGAATAGGAATTTGAGAATTCCTTTATTCATGTGCAGGGCACATCACCAGGCACTGGGAATAAAACAAGGAAGATGACAGACCTTTTGCTTGCCCTCAAGGATGTTGCTGTCCAAAAGAAACTTAACAGAAAACAGGAATAGAAGTTCTAAGAGGCATTGTTTGGTCAATGTCATTTGATATAATGGGACTTTCCTTTGTTTCTATTTACCTTCCTTTAAGTTGTCTTGGTAAATGTATATTTCAAGTTGTCTTTCTATGAAAAAGTATGCTGTGAATGTAAGAGGCAATTTTATTATCTTAATTTTGTTTCTAGTTATGCAAAAGTAAATTTTATATTTAAAATTTGGAAAGTTTAGGAGTGAGAGATAATTAACTAATTCCTTCCAACCTCATCTCCCCCTAAATAAGGCAAATTTGCCTGACTTGAAAGCAATTTTAGTATCAAAACATTGGCCTTCTTCGTGGTTTTGGGATCCTGACAACCATCAAAATGTGGCAAGCAGCCCATACCTGCCTGGCAGGAAGTTATATTTAGTACTGTGTGAAGCTTTCTTTTCCAGTTTCAAACATACTCAACCCTTGTTGCTCAGTTCCAATACTCATGCTTCCAAATAAAGAGGGTTTCTGGAATTCTCTTTTGACTGGTAGATAACTTGATGAAGTTTCTCACCAAGTTCAGAAAAAGCTGACACCAGCTGGTTGCCTACTATTCATAGTCAGTCTACTTTTGTTGTTTGGCCAATTAAACGAGTCTATTTGTTGTCATTCCTTTGTTTGTCCGTCAGTTCAACCAATGTCCCAAGGTGAGTCTTGTGGCATTTAAAATCACATAGAGAAAGGGGACGGGGGTGGAGCGGGGAGAAAGAGAGAGAGAGAGAGAATTCTGATGTGAGACTCAGCCAGTGTTTACTCAGTTGTCTCACCACGACATGCAAAATGGTGCCTCAAAATTATATTAAAAATCTGATGTTGTCCCAGCATTCAATCATACTGTCAAATTTGTTTAAGAATTCAGAATTTGTCTCCATACTTTCTTTCCTTGTAGATTGGCTTTGTTCCTAAACATTCTTGAGTAGTAGTATGATGAAGTCTAGGATCTCACAATATGCTAGTTAATTTCCTGCTCCTTCCCCTCCTCTTCTGATTTCCCTTTCTTTCTTTCTCCTTCTTTCTTTCTCTCTCCTTCCTTCCTTCCTTCCTTCCTTCCTTCCTTCCTTCCTTCCTTCCTTCCTTCCTTTCTTTCTTTCTTTTCTTCACAGTCTCTCTTGGTTGCCAGACTGGAGTGCAGTGACACAATCTCAGTTCACTCTCACTGCAACCTCCACCTCCCAATTTCAAGCTATTCTCCTGCCTCAGCCTCCTGAGTAGCTGGAACTATAGGCGCGTACCACCATGCCCAGCTAATTTTTGTATTTTTAGTAGTGATGGGGTTTCACCATGTTGGCCAGGATGATCTCAATCTCTTGACCTCATGATCCACCCGCCTCGCCCTCCCAAAGTGCTGGGATTACAGGCGTGAGCCACCGTACCCGGCCTCTCTACTTTCTTAATAGCTATATAACCTTGGAAAGATTATTCAGTATTTCTGATCTTCAGATCCCTCATGTGTAATATGAGAATAGTAAATTATCTGCTGCATCCATCTCAAAGGGTTGTTGTGACAAAAGAATAAGATTACAAATAACTTTTCCAGTAGATATACTGAATTCATACCTCGAGTAGAGCAAGTACTTAATATATTTTGGATGGTTGAATGAATAAATGAATGAATGAGAGCATATTTAAAGGAAAAAATTGTATACACTGTAAACTAGGACACAGTGGTCATTCCTACATGAAGAAAATAAACTGTAGGACTCGTCAAAGCCTTTTTTATTCACAGTGTTTTCCATGAGGGAGATTCTTGCAGAAGCATTTCCTAGGACTGGACTTCACAGAACATACTCTAGCTAACTGTGATGAGGCTGGTCAATGACAATGTAACAGACTTTTGAGTTGGGCTTTGCTTGTTGCTCCAAAATTGTGAGTAGACCCCAAAGCTGAAGATAAGAAATCATTAGTGCCCTAAACATCTATATAGAGCTACAAATCATCACAGAAATCTTCCTTGGGTGTTCATTCAAAAGCACTTCAGCAGTTCTGCTGTTTCTGCCAATCAGCCCAGGCACCTAGTCACCTCCCATATCAATCAATGTAAAAAGACACTTTGAGTGGGAGTAGAAGGAAGAGTAAATTTGTCAGAGTTTTGACTTGGACCAGTAGAATGTCCAGTGAAGTTGTCCTACACTTTTCTGAAGCCAAGAGGAGGGAGTGGCTCCGAACCACACATGAATATTGGATTTCTGCATAGGCAGCTTGCTCTACACTGTTGCCTACTTGTGCAGATAGGAAGGAAAGGAAAGTGGCAAGAAGGCAGAGAAAGCATCTGTACCCTTACAATTTGGTGAGACAAGAATGTATGAATTCCCACAGGTCAAATTATAATGAAGAAAGGCATCTCCCTTGAGTACAGAGTCACCTATGGTGGTCTGGAGGCAGCGGACCACAGCATCAAAGGATATAAGATGCATAGCCAACTTGGGAACCTGAGCAATTAAAGAGATCCACCGTTAAGTCTCACACTTAACTAGCACCTGTGGAAGCCTTGCAAAGCCTGAAGGAGAGCTGACATAGGCACCCCAGAGAGCCAGAATCAGGATCCCCTCTTAATAAGGCCATGAAGACTAATGGAGAAGAGGCAGAAACACCAACGGATAAGGAACATTCACATCTTCCTTCCCACATGCCTCTAAGTGCCAGTGTAGGCCCCACAGGCCAAGCTACAGGGAGGAAGGAGATGATGCAAAGGAACTTAAGTGGCCTTTAATCACTAGAAGTCAGAAGAGAAATCTATTGGAACCTCCCAAGATAATGCCAAGGGTCAAGGGGTGCGCAGATATACAAGGTAAGCCCTTTGGTACTTATAAATTTAAAAAAATAAACAGTTGTGGAATGGAGTACCTTAGAAAGGATGAGTTTCCTGTAGCTGGTAGTTTGTAAATAGATGATGTAGAATGGAGTAGTGGGAATGTGGTCCAAGTTAAGTAACTTAGGTATCCCAGATGGTCATGACATATTCTCCACTTGACTCATATCTCATCCCAATGTCCAGTTTTTCAGCCATTCTGCCTAGACTTCAAGGTGCAAAGAACTCAGCACTTACCCAGCCCCACTGCCTGTTTCCTATAATACGCCCTCTAATTGTTCAGCATCAGATTTAATATCACCCAAAGAGTAACAAGATGCCTGCACAAGACTGTCCCATGTCTGGATAATTTAATAGCTAAGAATCATCCTCATGTTGCAGTGAAAGCTGTCCTTGGAGTTCCCATCTTGTACTTTTGAATTCCACAGCCCAGCTAAAATTAGTATTAGCAAATACTGCCAGTACGCTCACTTAAATGGAGAAATATGGAGTTTTCTGTGTAGAAGTTATAAAATTATAGGAAAAAAAAAGTCCAATCATTTCAAAATCACCAGTTATTTTATCATTTGACAGATACTTTCTACTAGGATGTTGAAATGTCTTCTGAGCTTAGATAGCATCCACTTTCAAGATTTGTAGAAAGTCGGATAGCAAATATTTGGGGTTTTGTGGTCCATACTGTCTCTATCACAACTACATGACGATGCCATATTAGTGAAAAAGCCATAAACAATACCTACGTCAACGAGAATAGCTGTATTCTAATAAAACTTTATTTTCAAAAGCAGGTACCAGGTTGGATTTGACTCCTGCACTATAGTTTCTGATTCCTGTACTAGAGAATTTGGTAACTGGGATGTTTAAAGACATTGGATTTTTTTTACTATTATTCAAAAATGCATGATTATTTTAAAAAATTGCAATACAGGAGAACATAAAGAAAATTAATAATCATCTTTAGATCATCACTATCAGATCAGTATATTGTCTTTCAGTTTTTATTGAGTTGTTTTATATACTGTGAGTCTGCTGTTTAAACAATTTTATATCTTGTTTTTATCCTTAGCATGACATTGTAAGCTTTTAATATGTTATTTTAAACTCTGTTTTGGCATTATTTTTAATGGCTATATGACATTTCATTGAGTAAATATTCCAAAGTAGAATTACATAAGCTAACATCCCTCCTCTATTAACTATTTAGGGTTTTTCCCATTGTTTGTCTTGGAAAAAATACTACAGGGAAGCACAGTCATCCATTTTCCATTGTGTTTTAAATTATTTCCGTAGGTTGGTCTTTAAGAAATGGAATTATTGGGAAGAGGTTTTGAATGCTTGAAGGCTCTTATTATATATTACCAAATAACTTTCTAAAGGGGCTCATTCTCATCTACATTCCCAACAGTTATGTATAACCAAGCTTACTTTAGTGAATCCTCTGCATCACCGGGACTTGCCATTAAAATAAATAATATCTGTGTTATATTATGTAAAAAATGTTATTGTTTTAATTCATATCCTTATGTTGGACTTTTCCCCCATATTTATTATTGACATTATTTTCCCTTTTCTGACTTTCATATTCATGACAAGAGCATTTTCTAGCATTAATTAATCTTAGGAACATAGGTGAAAGATATTTTCTCAATAAAAATAAGAGCTATGAATTGCTGAATGCTATGTACCAGACAATTATATATAATTTTGTGTGTGCATATAATTTTATCTAATTTTATTTAAGCCTCACAGTGACATTATACTGCTGCTATCAAGCCCTTTTGTGCAGTCTGATATCCCATCCATGTTGAGTGGCATATAAAGTTTAGAGAATGGATTTAGTTGGCATTTGCTCCAAATCTCTTTCTGTTTCCTCCCCAATAACACTAGCCCACAATGATTAAGCATTTAGATCTAGGGAATTTCCCAAATATTGTATACATATTATCTCAGTTCAATCTCAAAATAACTCCATAATGTAGGTATTTTTACTATTTAATCAATAAGGAAGCAGAAGTTCTGAGAACCAGAGTACTTTATGTCAGTCAACATGACTTGTAAGTGGCATAGGCAGGGAGCTGGTGCAGCTGCCTGCAAATCCCATCACTAAACACTGCTACTGTGAAGCCCCTTCCTTCTTCCCTGTTCCTAGGTTTTGGATTCTTGGTCCTGTACCCCTTTTCAATCTGTTTTTTATACTTTTGTTTGGGGATGCCTCTTTGGGCCTCAGCTTCTAAAATGGCTTCATTTTACTCTGTCCTCTAGTTTTGCCATACATGTGCATAAACAGACATGCACAACACACACACACACACACACACACACACACACACACACACACACACACAATCTCAGATGACAAAGCTTTGTTCCAGAATGCTTCTTAGGGGAGAGGAGACACAGCCTCAAGTGGTAAGCTCCTTCTTCTATGTGGAACTTCTTCAGTGGAAGAACTCAAGCATTAAAATATTAAAAATTACCTTCTTCCAGATAATTTACATAAATGAGTCCAGATTTAAACTTTAGCAGGGTGAGATCAGATTATGTGATTTTCATAGGGTTGGTGCTCTAGTTTTCACGTGTGAGGGCCTTCATAGTCAAATATTTTTCTCTATGCAAATGAGCTTCAAACAAACAGCACTGCTGATCCCCACCCTTTGGATTCTCTTTCATGCCCTTTTAATTTCCCTTTTGGCCCACATCAAGAACCACATATTTGAATATCATGTAGGATTTAGTTTTTAAATTTGGTTGTGGTTTGTACTTAGAAAAATTGCTTGATACTGGACAGGTATACTTCTGCAGTTTGTGTTTACTTACAAGTTCAAAGAGGTCTTTTCTTGTTTCAACCTAGTCTCTTTTCAGAGTCTAGATAATGTTGGACTGATGCTTACCAAATAGCATGTTGCTGAAGCATCCCAAATGGTCACAATGGATCTTCTTCTTGACTCGTAACTCGTCCTAGATCCCAGTATTTTAAACACCTGCCTAGACTAGAAGGTGGAAAGGACACAGCACTTACCCAGACCCACTGTCTGTTTCCGCATAATATGCTCTGTAAGTGTTTGTCCAGTATCAGATTTAATACCACTTAAGGGAATGCCTGGGCAAGCTCATCCCACATCTGGATAATGCAACCACTGGGAATCACCCTCATCTCTCAGTGAAAGTTGTTCTTGGAATTTCCTTCTTGCACTCTTGTTTTGAACTCTACATTTTGCAAGCTAAATTTGATCATACCAAATATTGCCAATGCCCTGCCTTAAATGGAGAAATTTAGAAATATTTGTGTAGAAATTATAAAACTGTACAGAACTGACCACCTTAAAATCACCAGCATTTTTTCACTGGACAGGCAAATTTTACTAGGATACTGAAACAATTCTCCAGGTTGAATACCATCAATTCTCAATCTGTTAGGCTATGTCATGGCCCCATTCAGAGAAAAGTGATGGCCTCATAGGCTTCCACTTTGGTCAAGCTGGTGGCCCCACATTCACTTCCCTGGACCCGTTCTCAGCATTCTGAGAAGCCCTGTATTGAGGGATCTTTTCTTGAATCAGAACTACCATTCCTGGGGTATGTGCAACGTAATTGCTTCTACCTAGAATAGAGTCTCAGTCCGAGATCATGAGATTAGCAGATACAAAGGCAGAGAGATTACCTAGTCTCACCTCATTTTTACATCTATGCTATGAAAGAGATCCTAGATTTACCCCCAAGTTCAGAGAGTAAGAAACGAGGGTTATAGAGACAACATGATTGTAAATACAAAAATCAGTTGAACATTTGAGGCAACCACTATTTTGCCCATGTGATTCTGCTTTCCAATTCCAAGTCATTTATGATCCCTTTATAGTGAGTGACACAATTTTTTTGACAGCAGAGAACGGTAGAAATTTCAATAGAGTTAGAATGAAACAGTTTTAGTTTTGAGTCCTGCTTATGCGTTTCGTAAGTCTTGCCTACTTGGGCAAATTCTATAATCTCTTTAAGCTCCAGTTTCCTGATGGAGATAATAACACATGTCTTGCTGAATATTTGTGAGACTTCAACATTCTAAAGTATGTGAAAATTTAAAGTATAGATCTTGGAACACAATAAGGGTTCATAATGTTATTTTTCTCTCTGTCTGTCTGTCATCTTTCCTTTTCACTCCTTCTCTTCTTTCTTTCTCTTTTTCTTTGTCTTTGTCTTCCTTCCATGCAAAGTCTAGTTATTAGTGAAGTTCGCCTTTCGATTCCAAGTTCAGTCTTCTTCTGGAAGGCTAGTCTGAGGTGGTGCATTTATGGGCTAGGGTAGGAATAAGGCAAAATTCTGAACTAAAAGTAAATAGAAGCATTCATTTGGAGGATGAACTTGCAGTGATCTCCAAAGACCAAGGAGTAGAGGCTGATGCTGAATTTGGGTCTGACCATATTTCTAATGCACTTCTCAGCAGAGCACTCCCACCCTTGACTTCTCCTACTCATTCAAATGACTCTAGCTTCTTCTAAACCATATGTTCTCAAAATGTGTTCCCCAGACAACATCAGCATCACCTGGGAACTTCTCAGAGAAGCCAATGCTTGGACCACATCCTAGACCTACTAAATCAGAAACTCTGGGTGTGGAATCCAGAAATTTGTATTTTAATAAGCCTTCCAGGTCCCCCTAATGCATGCTCAAGTTTGAGAACCACTGCCCTTCACCAATCTTACTTCAGGTGTCCCCTCCTACACCAAGGAAAAAGCAACCTTGAAACCTGACATTAGACTGTCAAATCTTAAACAGGTGTACTCCCATGTGAGCCTTAGGTTAGCAAATGCTCTAACTAAATTCAGTACCCCAGGCTAGGATCCTGATGTGGGCCAGGGATGTTGATTCAGCTAACTTGTTTCTCCAAAAAATGCTTTTGAAGTGTCTGAGTTAAATAAACATTTGCAATAAACCCAAACTTTACTACTTGGCCTCTTTCATTAAGTCCTTATCAAAATCCTCTCTTGGAGCCTGTTCAAAGGAGATTCTGAAGACAAGACAGGCTTATAACTCCTGCTTCCCAGGTCATAAGATTCATGTGCTATGAGAACCATACTGCTGCTGCATGCTTTCATCACTCTGCCCCATCCCCTGAAACATTTAGAGTAAATATTTCTTCTTAATAAAAATGAATATGAGAAAATTTTAATGTCCACAACTGTCCTGCAAGATATAAGTTATTTTTTTTTAATATACATCAGGAAACCCAGTCAGTGATTGGTTGCTAGAGCAGATGCTGTTAATTTCACACTCCATGTCCCTGGAGCTTGCTACTGAGTTCACCTGAAGCTTACAGCTTCTTACTTCAAGTGCTTCTCAACCCATCAGACCAGCAGCTAGAAATTGCCAGGGGTAGCTCTCACACGGTGAGAGAAAAGAGACAGGGGATACATATCCTAGCTGGCCTGTCCCTTGGCAGGAAAAATCTGAGGTTTACATGGTGACTCAAATGGTCCCCAGAAGGACTGAACCCCTACAGTCTGAACAGCTGTTCAGACTATGCTATGAAAGAGATCCTAGATTTACCCCCAAGTTCAGAGAGTAAGAAACGAGGGTTTCAAACAGCAACAGTTTGAACAGCTCATTCAGACCCCCTCTTTATTGCTTTCTCTCCCTTCTGTCTCACTTTCCTCAGTTCCTTCCTTATTTGAGATCAAATTCCAAATAAATTCCTGTGCTCAAGTTTTTGTTTCAGAATCTACTTCAGGAACTCATACCAAAGTAGTTGGATGACTTGATCAAGGTTTTACATATATTACATGAGTACAAAAGTAATTGCAGTTTTTGCATGGTCGGAATTTGCCATTTGATATTGGAATACGTTCTTACAGAAATGTGGTTATGTTATACATCATTTTAATGAACATTTCTCAATTTATTTTTTTGATAAGGACTTATTGCTTGATGTTTATTTTATGTTTATTTTAGACTATGGAAATAATATCAGACAAAAAGCAGATTAGAGCAATTTTCTTATTCGAGTTCAAAATGGGTTGTAAAGTAGCAGAGACAACTCGCAACATCACCAACGCCTTTAGCCCAGGAACTGCTAATGAACATACAGTGCAGTCATTGTGCAAGAAGTTTTGCAAAGGAGACTAGAGCCTTGAAGATGAGGAGCATAGTGACCAGCCATTGGAAGTTGACAAAGACCAAGTAAGAGGAATCATTGAAGCTGATCCTCTTACAACTGCAGAAGAAGTTGCCAAAGAACCCAGTGTTGATCACTGAATGGTCTTTTGGCATTTCAAGCAAATTGGAAAGGTGAAAAACTCAATAAGTAGGTGCCTCGTGAGCTGAGCAAAAATCCAAAAAAATCATCATTTTGAAGTGTTGTCTTCTTTTATTCTATGCAACAACAATGAACCATTTTGCAATCAGATTGTGATGTGCAATAAAAAGTGGATTTTATATATGGCAACTAGCAATGGCCAACTCAGTGGTTGGCCTGAGAAGAAGCTCCAAAGCACTTCTCAAAGTCAAACTTGCACCAAAAAAGGTCATGGTCACTATTTGGTGGTCTGCTGCTGGTCTGATCCATGACAGCTCTCCAAATCCTGGCAAAACCATTACATCTGAGAAGTATGCTCAACAAGTCAATGAGCTGCGTCAAAAACTGTGGCATCTGCAGTTGGCATTGGTCAACACAAAGGGTCCAATACTTCTCCACGACAGTGCTCAACTGCACATTGCACAACCAGTGCTTCAGAAGTTGAGCGAATTGGGCTTCATAGTTTTGCCTCATCTACCATATTCACCTGACTTCTCACCAACTGACTACCACTTCTTCAAGTATCTCGACAACTGTTTGCAGGGAAAACACTTCCACAACCAGCAGGATGCAGAAAATGCTTTCCAAGAGTTTGTCGAATTCTGAAGCACAGATTTTTAGGCTACAGGAATAAACTGACTTATTTCTCATTGGCAAAAATGTGTCGATTGTAATGGTTCCTATTTTGATGAATAAATATGTGTTTGAGCCTAGTTATAATGATTTAAAATTTATGGTCTGAAACTGCAATTACTTTTGCACCAACCTAGGATTCATCCCATATTCTACCATATTGCATAGAAAATGTAAGATTCTGGTGTTGAGTTTGAATACTTCATTCTTGTTGATATTCCCCAAGGGCCTGGCATTGTGCAAGCATGTAAGAGATGATGGGGGCTAATTTAGAAAATCAACGACTGTCGAATTCTCACCTTCCCAAACCCCTCAGCTTTTTAAGAGCAAATTAAATTTGACAACACACTTTTGTATCTCCTATTACTGTTGACTTTCCCAACATCTATATGACATGCACAGGACCATAATACCCAACAGGAAATAATTAATTGAATAAATGAGTAAATCATATAGTACATTTCACAATAGACAATAAGGTCCTAAAATTTTGAATCACACCAAAGATCATACTGCTGATTAACAACCCAGCAGAGCTAAAAGCCCTGTATCTTCAGGACTAATTTAGTGTTTTTTCTATTCCATCTTTTCATACCCTTTAAGGGTAAATGTTTTCCCAATATTTTTCCAACACTGGAAGAAAACTTACATGGTCGAAAGCAATCTATTATTATGAGTACCACTCAAAGAAAGTAACTGTCCAGAACAAATTTATAGTGAAAAACTCTAGTTTGTGTTTTTGAACAAATAAGGTCTTTTGGCAGCTGAATATGAAAGATGTAATGACTGGTACAGCCCACACTCAAGAGCAGATTGTGACCAGAGGACAACTCCAAGCCAGAATCTTTGGGGGCTGTTATATTCTTCAGGCCACACCACTCTGAAATGTTGACAAAGTCTCGTAACATTCTCTCATCTAGGAGTCAGTAAGCATGTTTTAGACATCTATTATGTGCAAAGCCCGAGGCTAGACACTTCTCAAAATGTATGTATGATAATAAATTGCTCTATATCTTGTTTTTTCATCTACTGCTATGCCAAATACAGGCCTCTATCCTAATGTGAGACACCTAATGGTATAAGACATCTTATGGATATTATTGAAATAGCTCCTAATCTGAAGTTTGCATTAGGCTTTTGGTGAATACACTTTATTAAGTTATAGAAGTTCTCGTTTGCAGTTTGTGGAGAGTTTGTCGTGAATGGATATTAAAACTTATTTATTGAGAATAATCATAAGATTTTAAAAAATTTGTTAATATAGTAAATTACTTAAATTAATTTTCTAATGCTAAACCAGCCTTGATAACCTTGAAGGAATAAAAACCCTAGTTGGTGATGACATATTCTCATTTTGATTTACTACTGGAGTAAGTAGGCTGATATTTTGCTTAGGTTATGTATCCGTGTCATGAGTGATATGGCTTATAATTTTCCTTAGTTCTTTTCATTTTGTCAGGTTTTCTTATCAAGATTATTCAAGTCTCATAAAATGAATTTGGAAGTGTTCCCTTTTTTCCTACATTTGGAAGAGTTTATTTAAGACTGGAATTATTTGTTCCTTTAATATTTGGTAAAACGTATCCAGATAACCATCTGACCTAGAGTTTTCTTTATAATGAGATTTTAAACTACCAGTTTGATATCTTTATGTTTATAAAAAAGATCAAGTTTTCTATTACTTATTAAGCCAGATTTGGTAAGCTTTATATTTATAGGAATGTCATATTTTGACATTCTTCATGATTATTACTATTAAACTACATAGTATACCATAATTTGCAGGCCACATAGGACCATCAGGTTGTATCCAAATTGTCATTATATATAATGCTACAATAGATTCTTTTATGCTCTTACTGTTTCCTTGCTGTGATTTCCTTAGCACAAATTCATTGGAACAGAATGTTTGGTTTAATTCATTAATGCATCTTTTTCAAGTCATCTTAACTACTGTTTCTTGATGGACAAGACAGGTATTAAAATACAAACACATTAAAAAGATCAGCCGGGCGTGGTGGCTCACGCCTGTAATCCCAGCACTTTGGGAGGCCGAGGCGGGCAGATTACCTGAGGTCAGGAGTTCAAGACCAGCCTGGCCACATGGTGAAACACTGTCTCTACTAAAAAATACATAAAACTTAGCCGGGCGTGGTGGCACACACCTGTAAACCCAGCTACTCAGGAGGCTGAGGCAGGAGAATTGCTTGAGCCCAGGAGACGGAGGTTGCAGTTAGCTGAGATCGTACCACCGTACTCCAGCCTGGCTGACAGAGCAAGACTCTGTCTCAAAAAAAAAAAAAAAAAAAAAAAAAAGATCTTGGGTTTGCTACTTATATTGCTTAATGCAAATGACTGTAGTAACCTTTAAATATGATATGCTCAACTCAGAGGACATAATTTCTTCCCTATATTAAATACCACCTTTGCCAGAGACACCTTACTTTTCCAACCTTTGCTTTTAAGATGTAGTCTGGAGCGCGTGACATTTATTTTTGTTGATTTGATTGGTTATCGTTATTGATGGTGACATTTCTTTAGAACTCAGATCATCCTGAAAATCGGTGTGCATTTGCATTTACTTTTGACAAAATTATTCACCAAGAATGTTCTAGGAAAAAATAGCTGGCTGGTATTGGAGACAACTGTTAACCCTACTCTAGAAAATAGTGTGTTTGGTAACTGCAAAGATGACTAAAAGCTGAAGGAGAGTCATCTTTTCAGTTCTGTTGGTTGCCTGAGATATGCTTGTTGTTAAGAAACACATCAGTTTGGATGCTAGTCATTTGATGACTTTGATGGCTTTGATGGCTCTGACTTTGTTTAGAGAAATTGATCGGTAGAACTTGGTATTGGATGATCATCAATGGAGACCAGAATGAGATTTCTTTTTTTTTTTTAAAGAATTTTTTTTTTTTTTTTTTTTTTTTTTTTGAGACGGAGTCTCGCTCTGTCATCCAGGCTGCAGTGCAGTGGCCGGATCTCAGCTCACTGCAAGCTCCGCCTCCCGGGTTCCCGCCATTCTCCTGCCTCAGCCTCCCGAGTAGCTGGGACTACAGGCGCCCGCCACCTCGCCCGGCTAGTTTTTGTATTTTTTAGTAGAGACGGGGTTTCACCGTGTTAGCCAGGATGGTCTCGATCTCCTGACGTCGTGATCCACCCGTCTCGGCCTCCCAAAGTGCTGGGATTACAGGCTTGAGCCACCGCGCCCGGCCTGGTAAGGACTGCTGCGAGATTTCTTTGTAAAATGAAGAATGAGATAAATGAAAAGGGATCAGTTGTTTTATGTTTACTATGTTTATAGATGTTGACAATAAATTTATACAATTTAAACCAATTTATAATATGGTTAAACAAATCTTCTGTAGTCTTTTCTCAGCAGCAGTTTCCGCAGATAGTCTCATCTTCATATCTGTTCCCAGACCTAGTGCTACTTAAATTACTAGTGATTTAAATTATCCCTTTTACTCACCGTATGCTTCCTGTGGGTACAGATTTCCTATTTTACTTATTTGAACCATATATGTGCCTTAGCACATAGCAAACCATGCAAAAATTTTTTGAATGTGTGAATCAGAAGTTTGCCTACATCAGTAGTAGTATCTAGCCCTTCAAATTTCATGGTTCACTTTATTTTTTCAAAATGAGTTTGGTAGCCAACTGGGCTACAAACTTTTATTTCTTCAAAATTAAATACATACAAAGCATAACAAAAACTTATGCTTCCAGTCAGTTCTTACTGGACACGAACACCTGCTGAAAACAAGTATGAACTGAAAGAATTATAAAACAATAATCTGAAATCAACAGGGAGTGCACAAAAACAGGCAGATCCTATAAAGGAGCTATAAAAACTTGGAGAAAGGGATGGCATGGGGTGGGTTAGCCACTATGTACGGCTTTTAGCATGACAGAAGAGTGAATCAGTGCCACATAGTGTAGCTAACACTTCAACAGAAAATATGCAGTCTTTCTGACAATATGACACAGTTCAGGCAACCAAAACCACTGGAAAGTGAGTAGGTGAAGGATTTCTGGAAACAAGACGGCAGAGAGAGCAAATCAAAAATGTTAGCTGGTGGCTGAGTATGTTTGTATGAGGCAGACTCAAAACAACACGGAGTAAGATAAAATCACTAAATAACATTGCACTCAAGAAACAGGCTTTGTAGCTTTAGTATGACTAAGTTAATTTATGGTTCAAATGAAAACATTAATATATTTGAAGGAGTACCACAGAATTTAGAGTTCAGAACATGGCTCAACATTATTTGATATATAACTGGGAAAATGTAACATTTTCAAGAGAAAAGACGATCAATGAAGGTAAAATCCAAGATAACTCCAATGTTAGAAATAACAATAAATGGACTTTAAGGCAGCTATTATTATTGTCCTCAGTGACATAAAGAATAACATGGTCAGAATAAGAAATAGAAACCATAAAAAGAAATTTAAAAATTATAGAAATAATAATTTAAAAATTTTATTAGATGGAGTTACAAAGAGGAAAAAGAAAAAAATCAGTGAACTTAAAGATAGGTCTGTAGACATTATCCAATCTAAAGTAAAGTAGGAAAAAAGGTTTTTTAATTAATGAAAGACCAGATTCTTAGGGACTTGTGGGACACACCACATGGTCTAACATATATGGAATTGGAGTCAAAGAAGGTGAAGAATGGGACAGAAATTTTATTTTTATAATGGCTAAAACTTCCTCAATATCATGAAAGACTTCAATGTATGAACTAATGAAGTTCAGCAAACTCAAATATGATAAATGCAGATAAAAAATAGAGGGATATTATAACTAAATTGCTGACCAAAGAGAAAAGAT
Organism: Macaca fascicularis; assembly: GCF_037993035.2. Taxonomy (NCBI): domain Eukaryota; kingdom Metazoa; phylum Chordata; class Mammalia; order Primates; family Cercopithecidae; genus Macaca; species Macaca fascicularis. The sequence goes on from NC_088382.1 coordinate 136,723,094, forward strand.
ATTTCTAGAATATCTAGAAAGCAGTCAGAGAAAACATACATGTTGCATATAGAGGGACAACAATTTATAAAGACAGCTGGCTTCTCCTCAGAAACTATGGAAATTAAAAGACAGTGAAACATGTCTTTATAAAGCACTGAAAACAAAAACGAAAAAAACCTGTCAATGTAGAATTCCGTATCCAGTAAATGTATCCTCCAAAAAAACTGATTTGAAGACATTTTTAGATAAAGAAAAAATGAGAAATTTTTGTCATCAGTCTCAGACTATAAAGAAGGTATTTCACACCAAAGAAAATGATACTAAAAGGGAATTTAGATCTTCAGAAACAAATGAAAAGTAGTAGATATTCTAAATACCTGTGTAAATATAAAATAACATTTTATCTATTTTTAAAAGGCATCTGATTCTCTACATCAAAAATTTTAACATTTTCTTGTGGGCTTATAATACATAGAGGCCTCACAAAGCTATGACAATTCTGGCAGAGAAAGAAATGGATCAATATGGTTGCACATTTTCTATATTTTATGTGAATTAAAACAGTATTAATTCTAAATGTATTATGAAAATTAAGATGGTATTTTGTAAATTCTAGACCAACCACTAAAAAATGTATACAAAGAGGTGTGAAAAGAACTTCAGCAGGTAATATGCTACAGAGAAAATACAGTAACCATTAGAAGGCAAGATCCATTAGAGAAGGGATTTTTTTTTAATTGCTTTACTCTTACAATAGTGCCTGATATAAAGTTGATGCTCAAAAATCTATTTTTACATAAATAAATGAATGAATGTATTATGCTCCTGAAAATGCTACTTTTTACAACTTTATCGAGGCATAATTGACAAAATTAAAATTATATATATATTGAAGATATGCAACTTAATTTTTTAATATACATATCCATTATGAAATAGTCACCCAATCAAGCTGGTTAACATATCCAACACATTACACAGTTACCATTTTCTTTACTTTTCTTTTGAAAATGGTATTAATGTACCCTTAACTTAGAGTGTTTTTTCTTCTTTATCTCTTTTACAGGAGATAAATAAAGGCTTGGAAGAAATACAACATAATACTATTGGTTATTTCTGAAGTGTGGTGGGGTGGTAAGATGGGTGATAAGGGTCAATATAGTATAGTAGTCAGAGGTACAGACCTGAAATCAGACTGCTTGTGCCAGATTCTTGTCGCTACCACTTACTAGCTGTGTTTCTTGAGGCATGTTTGTTATTTTCTCTGAACATCCATTTTCTAGGTATAAAATGAGAACAAAAGCACCTAAATCAAAAAGTTGTCAGCAGGATTTAATTAAAAGATACCAATAAAATGCTTGATATAGTTCCTGGCACATAGTAAGTACTCAATAAATACTAAGTTTTCCCCCAGATTCCAAGTTTTCTGTAACGCATCATTTTACTTTTAGCATTAAAAAATGTTATTATTGTTATGTTGTTCTATTTCTGAAAAACCCTAGCATGATCATACACATAGAAAATATAAAACAATTGACAAAATAACTCCTGGAACCAATAAGCAATTGTAGCAAAGCTGGAGCGTACAAAGTTAATATACAAAAGTCAATGGCTTTCCTTTATATCAGTAATGAACAAGAGACATTTGAAATTAAAAACATATTGCTGTTTACATTAGCATCAAAATAAATGAAATATTTAGCTATAAATCTATCAAAATATGTATAAGGTCTATATGAGGAGTAAAAACTCTGATGAAAGCTATCAAAGAAGAACTAAATAAATGAGATACTCCATGTTCATGAATAGGAGAACTCAATATTGTCAAGAGGTCACTTCGTCCCAGCTTGTTCTAATGCAATTCCAATTAAAATCCCAGGAAGTTATTCTGTGGATATCAACAAAGTAAGTTGAAACTTTCTATGAAAAAACAAATGACTCAGAATAGCAAACCCAATATTTAAGGGAAAGAATAGAGCAAGAGGACTGAAATTACCTGACTTCAAGACTTACTATGAGGCCACAGTGATCAAGACAATGTGGTGTTGGCCAAAAAAAAAAAAAAAAAAAAAAAGGGATCAACAGAACAGAACAGAAAGCTCATAAATAGACCCACATAAATGTAGTCAATTGATCTTTGACAAATGAGCAAAGGCAATACAATTGAACAAAAACGGTCTCTTCAGCAAATGGTACTAGAACAATTGGACCTTCACGTGCAGAAAAATGAGTCTAGACATAGCTCTTACATCCCTTACAAAAATTAACTCAAACTAAATTACAGACCTAAATGTAAAACCAAAGCTGTAAAACTCCGAAAAGGTAACATAGGAGAAATTTAGATGATCTTGGGTGCGAAGATGACTTTATATATGCAATCAAAAGCATGGAAGAAATAATTAACCTGGATATTATATAATTGATAACCTAAATTTTATTAAAATTAAAAACTTCTGATTGCCGAAAGGTAATGCCAAAAGAATGATAATACAAGCCACAGAATGGGAGAAAATATTTGCAAAAGACACACTTGATAAAGGACTGTTATCCAAAATATACAAAGAACTCCACAATAAGAAAACAATGCCTTGATTTAAAAATGGGCCAAATACCTTCACAGACACTTTACAGAAGAAAATATAAGTCAGTTGATAACCATATGAACAGATGCTCCCTAATGTATGTCATCAGAGAAATGCAAATTAAAACAACAGGATAACGCTACACACTTATTAGATTGGCCAAAATGCAGAACACTGATACCACCAATGCTGGCAAGGATGTGGAGTTATAGGAACTCTTGTTTATTGCTGGTAGGAATGCAAAATGTTACAGCCACTTTAGAAGTTAATTTGTTTCTTACAAAACAAAACATACTCTTACCCTATGATCCAGCAAACATAATCTTTGCTATTTACCTAAATGAGTTAAAAATGTAAGTCTGCACAAAACCCTTCATACCAATTTATATGAGAGGTTTATTTAAAAATTCCTAAACTTAGAAACAACCAAGCTATCCTTCAGTAGATTAGATAAATAAAATATGACACATCCAGGAAGATTTTTAAGCACTTAAAAAAAGATAGATAGCTCCACCAAGCCACAAAAATGAATGGAAGAACTTTAAATATATAAGTGAAGTTTAAATGCATTACTAACTGAAAGAAGCTGATTTGAAAAGGCTACATATTGTATTATTCCAACTATATGACGTTCTGGAAAAGGCCAAACTGTGAAGACAGTAAAAAGATCAGTAAAAAGATTCCTCTAGGAGTTAGTGGGGAGGAGGGATAAATAGGTAGAGCACAGAAGATTTTTAGGGCATGAAACTATTCTGTACTACAGTAATACTGATATTACTGATGCTACAATTGTGGATACATACCATTATGTATTATCAAAATCTATAGACGGAACAACAGCAGGAATGAACCCTAAACTCTCAACTTTGGGTAATAATGATTTGTTAACTTAGGTTTATTGATTTTAACAAATGTACCACTGTAGTATGTCAAGTTCACAGTGGAGTAGGTTGGACGTGTGTGGGAACAAGTGGTATAGGGAAACTCTCTGGTTAATTATTCTGTACAAGGAGTACAGGGAAACTCTTCTGCTTAATCATTCTGTAAACTTAAACCTGCTCTAAAAGAATAAAGTTTAAAAAAAAAAAACATGGCTTGGAAAAAATGCGGGTCTTGTTTTCTACAAAAAGGTGGAATATACAAAGAATCAGGAGTATTTAAGTTTGAGAACAGGATGACTATGCACTCTGGCAGTTAAACTCTGAATTTACGTATTCATTGATGGCTTTTAGAGGACTGGATGTCATGGAAGGCATATGCACAGCTGTCAATTACTTGCATTTACTATCCTACAGAATGTATTTGGAAAAAGGCAGTAGTTCTCAAAGTGTAGTCCTGAACTAGTGGTGCCAGTATCACCCAGGAACTCCTTATAAATGCAAATTCTCAGGACCTGCTCCAGATTTACTGAATGAGAAACTCTCAAGATTAGTCCCAGCTATCAGTGTTTAAAACCCTCCCAGTGACTCTAATGTTTGCAAATGTTTAAGAACTACTCTCTTGAGACATGCAGATGCTGCATTCAACTAAGTTACCATCTGAGTGCTTCACAGTGTATCCATCATTCATTAAGGGTCTGTGGTTGCATGCAACAGAAACTGTTCCAGACTGACTTAAGTAAAACAAAACAAAACAAAACAAATCTACAGGAAGTTTATCTGTGAGTAATTTCCAGAATCAAATAAAGAGGGAAACAACTAGACCTCAGGAAGAGTAATCAAAGAAACAGGATTTCATAAGGAGTGTTTCAAAACTGACATTCTTTCAACTGCTTTCTGTGCAAGTGTGACTTACTAGGAGTCAGAATTCTAGAACACAGTCACCTAGTGGCAGAGACAGGAGGCATTGGCACTATGACTCATAGTCCCAGAAGGTCCATAGTTAGTGGCAGTTTTAGGGACATGGGCAGCAGGGCAGGCAGAACACTCCATTTCAACTTTAAGGAGGCAGTGTGACAGAGTAGAAGGTATATGGAGTTTGACATTAGAAATGTCTTGATTTCAATCTCTCCACTCTGCTGCTTATTACCATTGGACTTTGGAGAAATTACTTAATCAGCCTGAACATCAGTTGCAAAATTAGCTGGTTTGACGTGAGGATTAGAGAAAACGTAGACAAAGGAGCTGGCACATAGTAGGTAGTGACTTTCATTGGGCACTATCACCAATCCTTGAATCATCAGCTATTGTTTATTTCCCTTCCCACAGGTTTAGGGAGGGCTCCTTGAATACCATCTAGATACTAGCTATTACCCAATGGTACCCTAGGGGTCAGAATAGGCTAATACTCCTCCTAACATGTCTCATACTTCCAGAGATTAAATTCGATTGTAGATTTGTCTGAAGGTGGGGGAAAGTAACCTTTGAAATAAAGTCATTAAGAGCTGGCCTTTCTGCTGTATTTCAGCAAGGGGAATGAGTCACCATTTCCCCACCTACACGTATGTGTAAATACAAAGCAAGGTTAGGCAACTACCTGCTGTTGCTTTATTCTCTGTGGCCCTAACCTGTTTCTATGGCAGCAGCTTGTGAAATGGTAAAAAATGCAATGATTGCATGACCTAATTCAGGCCTGGTGCTTCAAGTGGGAAACATGTACAGGCCTCTCTGTGTCATACATACACTCAGAGCCCTAGAGCAATTGAAACAGATCCTTGTGGAAATGAATTCAGAGCCCTACACCTACTCATTACATAACTTGAGGTTAAAGAAACAAAGCCCTGTGGATGGGTGTGCCTGGGTGTGTGAGCCAGAGAGAAATACACAAGATACCTAGAGCCCAGCCCTACTCTTACTAAGCAGAAAAGGAAAGCCAGAAAGGACATCTTTGTCATGGGTAGCTAGAATGTTCTCTGCTCCAGAGGGTCTCGTGAGAGAAGAAAAGAGAAAATTACCATCTACTGTATGTTAGAAAACAGGCTTGGTGATGTTGCTAAGGTTATCTCAAACTTTACAACAGTTGTCATTTTTTGAGCTGAGCATGATGAAGTAACAATCCTCAGATCATGAATGAAGAAACTGAAGCTCAGGAAAATGAAGTCAAATTGCTAATGAATGGTAGTGGCCAGCTGGTAACTGAGATCTGTGTGGCCATAGATCCACATTCTAGCTCTGCACCTTGCTGTCAGTGAGAGAGAGACATGGTCAGTCCCATTTGGCTCTATCCCAGTGAGGTAGTGTGAGATGATAGTCAGATTGCCATCACTCTCACTCAATAGACATTCACAGCACACCAGAAATGAATTTTCTTTCCACTGTGTCTTTCTGGAGTAGAAAAAGATGGGCACCATTCTTGTAGTCAAAAAGTAGAAGGGGCTATATACTTGATACAAAGAGATAAACATGGAAGCTTCTCATGCTCATCTTTATCTTTGTGCAGGATTCTCAGCAAGAAAGAAAGAAGAAAATAGACTCAAAACGCAGAGGAATTTACAGCAAGTTTTTTCTTACTGTTTATTTTTCAATCTTTACAATGACCATGAAAATTTAGCCAATGTCCCCTGAGGTCCAATGTGTCGGTGTCCTTCAAGTTAGAGAATGGATGATCCACACTGTAAAATAATTCCTTCCTTCTTGTATTAATGAATTCATTTATTCTCTTAAACACAATGACGTGCCAGACATATGCTCATTGCAGACATTCCAGAGATAATGAAGACCTAGACCTTAAAAAACTCTGAGTCTAGCCGTAAAAAGAGCAAAACCTGGTCAGTGCTACAGATACATGTAGGGTACTAGAAAACCACAGAGAGTGACTCCTCCAGGAGTGAGATCTGACAATTCTAAGAAGTTGTGACAGTACTAGAGTTGAAAGGCAGAGAGGGACAGCAGCAGGGGACAGAGAAATGTATGGAAGGGCAGTGCCTCAAGCAGAGGCACCCTGTGCAAAGGCAAAGAGGCAGGAGAGAATTTTTGCCTTTTAGGAAAGAGCAAGTAATCTAAAAAATGGGACTGTGAAATCTGAGGAAGAGATAGGAGATAAAGTTGGAAAAATAAACAGCTAAATCTGGAAGGAAGTTAGGATTTGCTCAGGATCCCAAAGTTTGGTAAGTGGTAGGCATGGAACTCAACTCTTTTGGCTCACATTATAGATATATGTCCATGAAACAAAGTCAACTCTTTAAAAAATGTGATCCTTGACCTTCAAGGATGATTGAAAGCTGCTGAAAGAATGAGACCTTACTACATTTCCTCATGGTAAAGCTATATTAAATCATACCCTTTGAAGTTGATATATTCTATGATGATTCTTCTATGTGCTATACAATCTATATTGTTGACCAATAGGAAGCACTGAATAATAATCTCTTGGTGTTTGACTAAAGTTAAGAACTTCCAAAGGCCATGACTTCCTTGCCCATCTACTATTTACCTATACACTTGCTTACATGGTTAGATTCCACATGTGCCCTACCATTTAGCTTCTCCTTCTCTCTGCTTCTGTTTTCCTACGAGTGCACTGTCTCAGAACATGTTGTTTTAGAGGCTCAGCTCACCATGTAAGAAGCCCAATGACTTTGAGTCCACTATGTTGTGGAGACCATAGGAAAAGACAGCATAGAGAGAGAGAAAGAAGGCCCTAGCTGTTGCAACCCTCCCAGCCTTATGAGTTTTCTCAGTCCAGATGCCTGACTAAAGGGTCCCTTGAGATGACCATAGTCTCAGTCTTCATCTAACTGCAATGTCTTGAGACCCTCAGTCAGGAAAGCCCAGCCAAGCTCCTCCCAAATTCTTGACCCTCAGAAACAGAGAGATAATAGACAATGGTTATTTTTTTTAAGATACTAAGCTTTAGAGTGATTTGATATGGAGAAATCAGTGATACAGATTGTGAATGGTCTTTTGAGTAGAAAAATCATACAGAATATTGCTTCTTACAATGCCTGCTTCTCTGTATCTTTGACCTGGCTGCTTGTCCTTCTCTTCATCCATCCAAATTTGCCCATGCGTGAAGATTCCACTCAGATCCCAACTTCCCAATGAATCTTTCTCTGATCATCCTAGTCCACAATGATCTGTCTTCAACAAAGTCAAGATCAGGAGTCCACAGATTTGCCTGAAAAGCAGAATCCTTAAGGAGTTTGTTAAAAGGATGCATGCCCGGGAGCTAGCCCAGACCTACTAAATTAGAATGGAAGGGCTGGGGACCAAGCATCTTTACTGGCCTGGCCTCAGTTGGTGGACTGGTGTAGATCAGTTTTTGAAAATAAGTCATCTGGACCACAAATTTGAGCCCAAGATTATTTATTTACTGCTTTATAATACTTTCTCATTGTAATGAGTCTTTAAATGTTTTAAGAGTAGAACTCTTTTCTCTTTGTTCATTCACTATGTGAAGATTTATTGCACACTTGCTATTCACTGGGCATTATACTAGGTGCTGGCAACACAGAGATGAGTAAGCACTAAGATCTCTCACAAAGAGATCACAGGCGATTGCTGCAGGGTAAAAAACTGGGCAGTGACTCAGAAAGGCAGCTGGAGGTGGGATGAAGTAACATGCTCAGCTGGTGCTAAAGAAACCCTGAAGCTTTTATAAGAACAGTCAGCTAGGCAAACAGGTAAAACCAGGGTGAGGAGGCTGCCTATCATTTGCTCTCCTTCCTTCTATCCATTCCTATTCATGCACAAATTCTTTCCCCACTTCAAGGCTTTCCTTGATATTCAACATAAGCCAATTTTACTTGTATAGAGCCATCTTCAGGGAGGACCAAACAATGTGTTCTCTGAAGTTTGTACCCTCCAAAAGATCACTTTGCCCACAGGACAGTCAACATTCTAACAAATTATTTTAAACCACATATTAAGCACTTATTATATTACAGGTTGCTTTGCTAATTTTCCATTCTTTGCTCAGAGTATTTCTTTGAAATAACCACTCATACTTTACCCTCTTGCCCACCTACCTTTTCCATTAAATGCAGAGGTAAATGCCTCTGCATTTACCTTACTTTGGGCCTCCAAACATATACTCATCATCATCTATGCCTAGCCTGGACCCAGCTAACCCAGCTGTCTACTACCTGAGAATGTATTTTTCAATACTAGACTTAAACTCAACATACTATATTATTTTCCTATTGCTGTAAAAAATCACCACAAGCTTAATGGCTTAAGATAATACAGATTTATTATGTTACAGTTCTGAAAGTGAGAAGTCAAAAATGGGTCCTGTTAGGCTAAAACCAAAATGACAATAGGGCTATATTCTTTCTGGAGGCTCCAGGGAAGAATCCATTCCCCTGCCTTTACCAGCTTCTGAGAGCTATGGGCATTCCTTGACTGATTGTCTTTTCTTCCAACATCAAAGCCAGCAGTCTATCATTATCTCTGTCTTCTGACATCCTCTTTCCCTTTTGTAAAAACTCTTCTGATTACATTGGGTCCATATGGATAATCCAGGATAATCTCTCCATCTCAAGATCCTTAATTTAGTCACACCTGCAAAGTACCTTTTGCCATGAAAGTTAAAATATTTGCAGGTTCTGGAGGAATTAGGATGTGGACCTCAGTAGAGTGCAGTTATTCTTCCTATTATACTTAATGTTTCCCAAGCAATGAGAAACACGGTTCTAAGTTCTCCTTCCTACCTTCCACTGAACACATTTCATCCAAGTATCAGAGGGAAGGAAATCAGAATTCTCACAAGGACTGCCATGTCTCCTTACCAGAGTGCATCTGAATCTAATGGCACAGAGTATTTATTCATCTACAATTGGGTATCATTAACATTATCAATGACGTTCTCCTAGTAATTCTAACTGTGCCCCCTGTTGCAATTTTTCTCAGCCACTATGTCAGTCATTCAGATAGAATTTCTCTCCTCACAGCAATTTTGTGAGTCTGCTCTCTCCTCATCTACTCCTTATTCTCACTGTGTCTTACGGAATTTACCTTTGTAGACTGCATGGTCCATCTATAAAATATATGCAAGCTTTGATCCCTCTGTCTTTTTGCCTACACTGAGATCTAGTTGATCCTTGAAGACACCATGCACTAAAATCCTCTAAATGCAGGATGCTGGTTGATCCTTTCCCCCCTTTTTTGATATTCTCCATCTTAGATTCCATACTCCACCTTTTCAACCGTTGTTTGGCTTGTTCTTTTCTCTGACCTTCAATGGCATCCACCTTCTCCATGGTGGATGGGTGAATCCCTACTGACTTTTCTGTGCCCATCTCCTATACCCTGAAAGTACCAAGAATAAATGACATAATTGAGCAAATGGGCATTATCAATTCAAAATTACCAACAATCATTAGTTCCTCAACTTTGTTCCCTGACTTAACAATATTTCTGTAGTCACCTCCCTTCCCTTTCCACTTCAATATTCTCATGCCTTTAACATCCTTCAAGGCCCAGCCCACTTTCTATCTCCTTACCAAAGCAATGCGTAAAACCACCAGCCCCCTCATCATTGATTGTCATAATCAATGCCTCCCTCCTGTTAATTCTAAAAACATTTGTCTACACTCTTGGAGCAGCTAAGCATTCTCCCTTGACCAAATTCTTATTTTCTTCATAAGTTTGTAAGATCTTAAAACAGATGTTATTTAAAAATATATTTTGCTTTATGCCTTAGACACTAGTCTTACTACACAGTAGGTCCTAAATATAAATTTTCTGAATGCATGTATGAATTAATGATAACAAAACATTGAAGCATTCTTCAGTGATACCACCATGACTGGTTGGAAACTCATTCATCTGGCCTTATGAAAGCCAGTATTTTTCTTCAACAAGATATTTTTCCACAACAGAAGACTCAGAATATCAATTAGAAGAATAACCTCCAGTCACTTGTAGTAACAAGCTTTCTTTTTCAAGCTTGCAAATTCCTGTTCTCAAAACAAAAAACAAAAAAGAGGTGTATGCAAGGTGTGTGTGTGTATATATATCGTGTATATATATGTATATACATATATACGATATATATGTATACATATCGTATATATGTATATATGTATGTATACGTATATACATATATGTGTGTGTATAGTATATATGTGTGTGTATACATATATATGTGTGTATGTGTGTGTATACGTATATATGTGTATATATATATGTGTATATATAGAGAGAGACTTATAAATCTTATCAAAACAAGCTCTTGAAGTTGAAACATTTTATGTTTTGTCAACAAAGTGTAATGGTAGTCATATTACCTAAATTATTTTCAGTCCCCACTTTTCTGGTATTTTAAGCTTTCCTGGCAGAACCAAAAGAAGGGTGGAAATAAAGTCAGGGGGTTGGGGGTGTGGGGAAAGGAGAGGTTTAAGAAGGGGATGCTTCCAAGCTAAAAGCACAGAAAATAGAACATCGTTCCAGAAATGAGGCTCCATGCAGCTTTTGACAATGGTTCAAAGCTGTCACGCTTCTTTAATTCCTATATGCGTCAGCAGAGAAAGGTTTCAGTATTCCCACCGAAACCAGAGATATTTTAGATTTATGTGATCCACACCCTTGGAATCAAGGCATTAACATGTTCTGCTGGAGGCATTGAAAAGCTTAGCATCTGCCTTTCAAAAAGGAAGAGTTTCCTGTAAAACAAATGAAGTCAATCATAAGTGGAACAGGTCCAGGTTATTATGGGAGCTCTCGTGGCTCAGGCAAGGCTGGGCTTAGAAAGAGTTTCTGCTTGTTTTTCACCTCACACCCTCCTTCCCTAATGAATTCCTCATTAGCTTTGGGCGCTTCAGTGGCTGGGCAGATCATGTGGTGTGTTTCTAAGTACTACAGAGGTTTAGCAAAACACTATGCCCTTGCCTAAGAGCCTCCACTCAGAGACAGGTGTATGACTCAACTTTATCAAGTGCCCTGGGAAGCCAGTGATGATGGGTAATTGTTCTTTAATGCCAAGTTGAGGAGCTCTTGAGGCACTTAACTATTGTTAACCAATTAAGCTACATATAAACATTCGCCTTCCATGGCTAAAGGCCAAGTGGAAGCTAAGGTCATCAGCAGAGAAAAAGATTCATTTGCTAAGATTCAGCTTCTGTCTATTGTCAAAGCTCATCATTTTTGTTTAATTTGCATAAGATTTGCTTTCATTAAAGTCAGCAGGATATACCAGTAAATGAGAAATCAAATGAATGTTCCTACAGGAACAATTCCTAACCAGGGCATATACCCCTCTGGGGGGCCTTAACACATCTGCTGTGCAGGTTCTGGGCATATGGCTCAAACTACTCTCATACCTGCCCCTAAAGAAGACTCGCTTCCCAGTCCCCATTTGACATAGTGAGCTCACTGTTACCTTTAGAATTTCATAGTAGTATTTCTCAAGTTTTAGAGGGAAGAAACAATTTGGCCAACTACTGACCTTAAAATGTGATTTTTAATTTTTGCTTCTTACAGTGAGAAGCATTTAAACTTGAAGCATGTAACCAGGTTCTCAACCGTAGCTGCCCATAGGGTTCATTTCTGATATTTAAAAAATTCCAGAATCATCGCTTCTTACCTGAGGATTATACTTCATTAGATTTGGAGTGAGTCTTTGAGATGTATCTATACCTAATTTAATATCTAAACATATATAACATAGAGATATATCTATAAGCATATAGATTAACATGAATTAATTAATGCATCAATGTTTATTTGATCAATAATCAAAATAAAATACATGTCTTATTTTTCTTTGTAGTATCTTCTGCCTCTGGCACAAACACTGGCATGCAGTAAAAATTCAATATATGTCTGTTAAATTAACGCGTGACTTTATATCCTTCCTACAGGATATATTCTGAGGTTCCTTTTTTTTTCTCTGGAGTCAGCTTTCTCTAGGTTCTGTCAGTTTTCTTTTATGTACCTAGACATTCTTTCAGTTCGTTGAACTTGCCACGTTCCCTCCCAACACAAGGACGTCATACTTATCTCTCTTCTCACCCTTCTTAGCCCATGATTTCTATTTACACTTTAAATCTCAGCTCAAAGACCATTTACCCATAGGCGCCTTCATTGACATCTGCTGAGGAACCTATACCCCTCATGGACAACTTAAGTACATTCCTCATCGTACTCTTTCTTGAGACTATTATTCTTTCTCTCAAGATCCTCATCTGTTTGAAATTCTATAGTCAGAAATGTTAAGTATTTGTTTAGTATATCTCTTCATCTTCCCCCCCATACATAAAGCACCATAAGGACAGGTACAGGGGGTGTGTGTGCACATTCCCACTTGCACCACCAGAAATTTGTATTGCTTACACACAGGAAGTGCTCAAAAACTATTTGCATCCAAGAACTATTTGGATAATGAGTAAATGAGTGAGAGAGGCCCTTTTATCAGTATAAGGGCTGACCAGCAAGGTATCTAGCAGGTGCAGGGATTAAATAGCAAAACTATACTTCTTGCCAGAAAGACTTAGAACCAAAAGAATGGAAATTGGAGTAAGGAAAATCCTTGGCCCAGAAAAAAAAAAGTATCATTTTTGTGGCATTAATAGCACCCATTCACACTGTTTTATGAACCATACACCAGTAATGGTAAAAAGTTTGGGTTTGTCAGTTAAGCTTGAATTCATGTTCTCATTTCATCCCTTCACTTTCAACTTTTAACTAATTGAAATATCTTGAATGCCAAACTGGGGAAGCAACTCATCACAATACACTTAACATGTACCCTAGAATGTAAAGTATAATAATAAAATTAAATAAAATAATAAAAAAGAGTGCAGGTTCTGAAGAAACGCGGCTTAGGTTGGACTCCCAGCTTGAACTCTATTTAGTGTGAGAATGGAGAAAGACCTTCATCTCTCTATGCCTCAGGTTCCTCATTTACCAACTGGGGATGAGTTAATAGAACCAGATCCCTGGGATTGTGATGATTATTAAATAAACTAATGTAAATTAAGTGCCTAGGCCAAGTCTTGGCATTCTGCATTTGCACTTTTTATTAGCGCTCAGCTAAATGTCAACAGGAGAAAGCAGGAAAGATCTAAAATTGACACCCTAACATCACAATTAAAAGAACTAGAGAAACAAGAGCAAACAAACTCAAAAACTAGCAGAAGACAAGAAATAACTAAGATCAGAGCAGAACTGAAGGAGCTAGAGACACAATAAAACCCTTCAAAAAATCAACAATTCCAGGAGCTGGGTTTTTGAAAAGATTAAAAAAATAGATAGACCGCTAGCCAGACTTATAAAGAATAAAAGAGAGAAGAATCAACTAGACACAATAAAAAATGACAAAGGGGGTATCACCACTGATCCCACAGAAATACAAACTACCATCACAGGAAATACTACAAACACCTCTATGCAAATAAACTAGAAAATCTAGAAGAAATGAATAAATTCCTGGACACATATGCCTTCCCAAGACTAAACCAGGAAGAAGTTGAATCCCTGAATAGACCAATAACAAGTTCTGAAATTGAGGCAGTAATTAATTGCCCACCAACTTAAAAAAGCACAGGACCAGACGGAGTCACAGCCAAATTCTACCAGAGGTACAAAGAGGAGCTGGTACCATTCCTTATGAAACCATTCCAAACAATAGAAAAAGAGAGACTCCTCCCTAACTCATTTTATGAGGCCAGCATCATCCTGATACCAAAGCCTGGCAGAGACACAACAAAAAAAGAGAATTTTAGGCCAATATTCCTGATGAACATCAATGTGAAAATCCTCAATAAAATACTGGCAAACTGAATCCAGCAGCACATCAAAAAGCTTATCCCACACAATCAAGTCAGCTTCATCTCTGGGATGCAAGGCTGGTTCAACATATGCAAATCAGTAAATGCAATCCATCACATAATCAGAACCAAAGACAAAAACCACATGATAATCTCAATCGATGCAGAAAAGGCCTTCGACAAAATTCAACAGCCTTTCATTCTAAAAACTTGCAATAAACTAGGTATCAGTGGAAGGTATCTCAAAATAATAAGAGCTATTTATGACAAACCCACAGCCAGTATCATACAGAATGGGCAAAAGCTGGAAGCATTCCCTTTGAAAACCCGCACAAGACAAAGATGCCCTCTTTCACCACTCCTATTCAACATAGTATTGGAAGTTCTGACGAGGGCAGTCAGGCAAGAGAAAGAAATAAAGGGTATTCAAATAGGAAGAGAGGAAGTCAAATTGTCTCTGTTTGCAGATCACATGATTGTGTATTTAGAAAACACCATCATCTCTGCTCAGAATCTCCTTAAGCTAATAAGCAACTTTAGCAAATTCTCAGAGTACAAAACCAATGTGCAAAAATCACAAGCATTCCTATATACCAATAATAGACCAACAGAGAGCCAAATTACAAGTGAACTCCTATTCACAATTGCTACAAAGAGAATAAAATACCTAGGACTACAACTTGTAAATAATGTGAAAGACTTCTTCAAGGAGAACTACAAACTGCTGTTCAAGGAAATAAGAGAGGACACAAAAAAATGGAAAAACATTCCATGCTCGTGGATAGGAACAATCACTGTCATGAAAATGGCCATACTCCCCAAAGTAAGTTATAGATTCAATGCTATCCCCATCAAGCTACCACTGACTTTCTTCACAGAATTAGAAAAAACTGCTTTAAATTTCATATGGATCCAAAAAAGAACCTATATAGCCAAGACAATCCTAAGCAAAAAGAACAAAGCTGGAGGCATCATGCTACCTGGCTTCAAACTATACTACAAGGCTACAGTCACCAAAACAGCATGGTACTGGTACCACAACAGATATATAAACCAATGCAATAGAACAGAGGCCTCAGAAATAACACCACACATCTGCACACCTGACAAACAGGTTTTGACAAACCTGACAAAAATAAGCAATGGGGAAAGAATTCCCTATTTAATAAATGGTGTTGGGAAAACTGGCTAGCCAGATGCAGAAAACTGAAACTGGACCCCTTCCTTGTAGCTTATACAAAAATTAACTCAAGATGGATTATAGACTTAAATGTAAGACCTAAAACCATAAAATTCCTAAAATCCCATAGGCATGGGCGAAGATTTTATGACTAAAACACCAAAATCAATGGCAACAAAGCCAAAATTGACAAATGGGATCTAATTAAACTAAAGGGCTTCTGCACAGCAGAAGAAACTATCATCAGAGTGAACAGGCAACCTACAGAATGGGAGAAAAGTTTTGCAATTTATCCATCCGACAAAGATCCAGAATATCCAGAATCTACAAGGAACTTAAATGTACAAGAAAAAAAGAAACCAAACAACTCTACCAAAAAGTGAGTGAAGGATATGAACAGACACTTCTCAAAAGAAGACATTTATGTGGCCAAGAAACATATGAAGAAAAGCTCATCATCACTGGTCATTAGAGAAATGCAAATCAAAACCACAATGAGATACCATCCCATACCAGTTAGAATGGCATTCATTAAAATGTCAGGAAACAACAGATGCTGGAGACGATGTGGGGAAATAGGAATGCTTTCATACTGTTGGTGGGAGTGTAAATTAGTTCAACCTTTGTGGAAGACAGTGTGGTGATTCCTCAAGGATCTAGAACTAGAAATACCATTTGACCCAGCAATCCCATTACTGGATATATACTCAAAGGATTATAAATCATTCTACTATAGAGACACATGCACATGTATATTTACTGCAGCATTGTTCACAATAGCAAAGACTTGGAACCAACCCAAATGCTTCTCAATGATAGACTGGATAAAGAAAATGTGGCACATATACACCATGGAATACTATGCAGCCATAAAAAAGGATGAGTTCATGTCTTTTTTGAGGACGTGGATGAAGCTGGAAACCATCATTCCCAGCAAACTAACACAGGAACAAAAAACCAAACACCACATGTTCTCACTCATAAGTGGGTGTTGAACAATGAGAACATGTGGACACAGGGTATGGAACATCACACACTGGGGCCTGTCAGGGGGTGGGGGCCAAGGGGAGGGATAGCATTGGGAGAAATACCTAATGTAGATGACAGGTTGGTGGGTGCAGCAAACCACCATGGCACTTGTATACCTATGGAACAAACCTGCACATTCTGCACATGTATCCCAGAACTTAAAGTATAATAATAAAAGAAAACAAAATAGTGAAAAGGAAAACATAGAAACTAGTATGTATTGAACACCTATGACATGCCAAGAACTACCAAATGTAATTTAGGTCAAATTAATCCTCATTTAATCTTCACAACCTCCCCAAACATGGTTAAAATTTAACTGCAAGAAGATTGTATACCTTGCAAATTTTCACAAAGAGAACTCTGGTATTTACTTCTCCTACTTTGTGAACATCGATTCTTTAAGGGGACAGAAATAGATTATATCTTGCTGAAACTATTTCTTAGAAAATTTATGATTAAAGGAAATTCTTTGCAATCCATCAAAACAACATTTGTATCCATGGAAACTTTCACCTCTTGGAGGCGGATGGTCATCATTCAGATTTCCCCATGTAGGACCTCAAAGAATATTGAGCTTAAATCATTTCTGTAAAAAAGAAAGAGCCCAAAATAGCACTGGGACCTTAAACCAGTTTTTAAACTTCTCTGAACTTCAACGTTCTCCTTTTAAAAATAGGGATGATAAATGGGGATCACTTGACTAGCATCTCTGCATTCTACTACCTGCCCCAGTTCCTAGTACTTACCATTTTACTCTCTGCTTCTATAAATTTGACTTTTTAGATTTCAAATGTAAGAACATGCAGTATTTTTCTTTCTGTGCCTTGCTTGTTTTGCTTAGCATCATCCGTGCTATTGCAAATGATAGGATTTCCTTCTTTGTGTAATGTCCAATTCTATTATACGTATATGTCACATTTTCTTTGTCCATTATCTGTTGATGTACGCTTCAGTTGATTCCATATCTTGGCTATTGTGAGTAATGCTGCAGTTAACACAGGACATCAAAATGTCATATTGTGTAACGTAAGTGTATACATTTTTAATTTGTCAATTAGATCTTAATAAAACTGGAGTGAAAATTATAATTTTAAAGAGTATAATGCCAATCTTATCTGCCAGATAGTGTTGTAGTAAGAATCAAATTAGTGCCATTCAAACCATGGTCTTTCCACAGATCCCAATCTACCCCCATAGCCACCAGCCCCAACCCAGGCTCACTGAATTGGAATTTCTGAAGGTGGGACCAGAAATCTGTTTTAAAAATATTCTCCTATTCATCTTTTTGCATGCCGAAGTATAAGAAAAACTGAATTAAATGGTGCAATGAATAAAATATAACTTTGTGAACTGGAAAACATTTTTACAAATGTAAATGTGTTGTCTCCCCACACTACCCTCTCTTTCTCCTTCTCCTTCTACCTCCTCTTCTTCCCTCCTCTTTTCTATCCACACTCTAGCTCCTCTACTCCCACTGTGTCCTATCCATTTTGCCTCCTCTCCCCAACAAACTGAAAATCTTTTGTCTATAAAGGGCTTGTGCTCTTTCCAATCTTCAGGGTTCTGTAAATAATATATATTCAAATAACACTTGATGTATGAATGCATGGGCAAATGAACAAATTACAGAAGGTGTCCAATGATGTCAATATTATTTTCTTTTTACATATTACATCTTATTCAATCTACATATTTTCTCCCTAAAAACTCAAATGTCTTCACGTGTGCCAGCTCATGCACCTTTGCCTTCAGAAAATCTTTCTGAATCAGAAAGAGGTAGAAATCCCACCCCTGTCCCCTAAATCCCAAACCTAGACAGATAGGGAAATAGAAATTGGGAGAATTTTGGTGCTTGGATCAAAACATTCAAGGAGGACAAATCGGGGTCTGGTATTTAGATTTCCCAACCTCTGACTGCTGTCTTTTATAGTCACAGTCTTTGGATTTAGAAGACAAGATCACCTCTAGCTGCCCTCTCCCTAGCAGTGGGGTCTAGAAAAGGATATGTGATTGATCTATAACTCTGTGTGCTTTAAGACTTAAATTAGAGAACATTTAAAAAAGGCCTGAAGCATAGTAAGTGCTTGGTAAATATGACATCTCTTTCCTCATGTTCTTTTGGGCTGGTTCCTACAAACGTTATCAACAAAATGTACTTGGCTGTCTTCACTAGAAATATCTTTATTGAGAGCAACAGAGTGCAGTCTTGCTCTTTGATCTGCATTCCTTCAACAACTGGGTGAAAGGCTTAAGCTAAAAATGAGAAATGGAACCAGGCCAATGTTCTCAGCATGTGCTCCTTTCACTACCTGAATCAGAATCCCTGGATATTTTGCTAAAAATGCAGACTCCTGAGCTCTACCCGCAAACTCCCCAGAGTTCCAGGGTGTGTATCCTAGAAATCTGTATCTTTAGCAAGCACCTCAGGTGAGCCTTATATTCTCTTTAGAGAATCATTGCTTTAGTTCATTAGATGTAAGCCTTAACTGTACGTGAGAAAGAGCTGGGAAACTCCTAAAAAATGCTGAAGCCCAGATTTCTCCCCAGAAAAAAATAAATAAGAATATCTGAGGTGGAGGAGTGGGTGGGCATTGAATAAAAGTTAGGATGGATGGGAAGTGAAGAGAAGAACAGTAACCAGCTAAACCTATTTTCTCTTCTAATATATCCATTCGCATTTAAATTTGTCTACTGTGGGAGGAGAAAAAATAAGCCAAGAAATTATAAGAATATGTTTTATTGAACTTTATTTTTTCGAAATCAAGAGCATAACATGAGGAATCAGTAGCATTTTGGAAAGAAGACTTTCTTTCTTTCTGAGTAGGATTCACTGAAGCTGTAAAGCCAAGATGAATTGAAGGCAAGGTTAAGATTCTTCTATAAGCTACCTTCTAGCAAAGATGCTATTCAGATGACCAATGTGCACTGCTGCACTGAGGAACCCTTACCTAGCATTTCAACAGCCTGCACTTTTAATTATTATACTAACATTTTGTCTACTGTCAAATGCTTGGAAATCATTTAATATCTTCCCATTTCTATGCAACACATTTACTGATATTCATGAAGTCAATTCCTTCAGCAGTGTCTAGACTGAATGTCAATAGGGTCTGCTGAGGGAAATACTTTTCACAGAGGGAGGATATTAATAATGGAATTTAGAAATTATTTTTAATTTGCTTTAATAAAGGATCACATGAAACAAGACTGCTGTGCCCCGTTAGTGTTCTACTGCATAAATAAATGTAACCTGGCTAAATCATTTTGAATGTCAAAGATGAGAAATGATCAACTTAACGTAATTTACTTTTAGCGGATATCATCTCCATAATTTTGCAAGCCGAAGTCTAGTAATCTATGGTATAGTAGAGTTATTTGCTTGTATCCTATGTGGGACAGTGAACTTTTGGAGGCAACCTCCAACTTTTGGAAATCCAATTCATGAAAAAGATTAAAAACTGGATTTTTCAAGCATGCTTGGCAATAATGTGCTTCTCCAAACAAAGCAACAATGACAAAAACAACCTGGGAATGCCCCTCCAAAAATAGTCCAAGCTTCGAAGTGTGAAGAAAGGAGGAAGAACTGCTCCCCAAAAGTTCTTACAAAACTGTTGCCATCACTGGGTTTGTAGCAGATCCTCTGCCAAATCTCTCCTGCACTTTACCACACTCATTTCCCCCAACAACCCCAGCAAGGAGACCCAGTTATTGCCCCTATTTGTTATTGTTGCTTCGTTAAAACTTCTGGTTCAGCGTCGAGTTAATCACACTCCTCAGTATATGGCCTATTTTATTATTTTTCTGTACAAGGCCCCTGTTATGTAATGGATGTATCCCTTTTTTCCCCCCCACGCCCCATTCTCATTCCTTCCTCTCTCCCATGGATAACTATTCCATGGCATTGTGTGTGTATTTTATTTGAACGTGTTCTTGTATAATGGGTAATATGTGAATGATAATGTGTTATAGCCATTTCTTACTTTTTCATTAAGAACTATATTTTTAAGATCCATTGATATTCCTCTGTGTACCTCTAATACACTGTGATTATCTATTAATCTGACTTTACAGATGAGTGAATTGAGGCCTAGAAAGTAAATTGCCCAGCACAGCATCACATAGTTATTAAGTTGTAAAGCTGGTCTCCAGCTCACTTTTACTCCAAAGTTAGTACTCTTGACTACTCCACTATATGGCTTCCCTTTAAAATCATTATGTTTAGTTTTCATAACAACCCTGTGAGGCTAAATAACTTATCTAAGGTCACTCAGCTAGTTAGTGGCAGAGCTTGGATGACAACTCAGGCCTGCATGACCCTTGATCCTGTGGGCTTTTCATTTTATGATCCAATGACCTGCCATTGCTAGGGTCTTCTAAGTTAGATCACTCTTGCAACTCCTTTCTCTGTTCTTTATTTGTATTTGGTAGGCTGGAATATGGGGAGGGTACCTTTCCTTATCAAACAGCAAAATGTGGGGCGTCTGGAGTCTTGTGGAGAGGCCTGATGTGTGTGTCAGTTCAAATATCACTGTGGACAGTACTATGGTGATTAGATTCATCTGGACCCACAAGGCCAAGGAAGGCTATGTGTGCAATCTGTCCTCTCAAGGTGGATTTCTGCCAAAGTCTCATGCTGGAATAATGACAGAGCTACTACATTCTTTCTCCAAGGTTGACATGATGCAATAGGTCTGGTGACAGGAGGTTTTTCTTTCTCTAGTTGCCCTTGGACACTTCACGGCTATGTCTACTGGGGTTATGTAAAACTCCTTGTATGCCTTGGCAGGTGGCCCTGGGAACTTGACTGCATTATTCTTGAGTAAGCACTCAAGCAGGGTGAAATGAAGAGTCAATTCTGCTGAATAACTTCTGAAGCTTTTAGGTCAATCTACTTGGAGTCTAGTCTTGTGAACTAAGCTTATAAGTACCTCAATTAAACTAAAGATGTAAAAAGTGTATGTGTATGTTTGTAAGACACTTGATTTCACCATTTTGCATTTGGACAACCAGTTTGGATGAGCACATTTCCTGATGTGCAAAGGAGAGAGAAGACAGAAGTTTTCAAAATATTGAATAGAGTTTTAAAAGATTCTAATATAAACTTGAGAAGTTGGCTTGTGTGGAAAAAACGAATCAGGATGAACTTTAGAGTAAAACAAAGTACAAATACCAGGCTGACTTCTTTCTAGTGTGACCTTGGGCAATTTACTTAACCTTGGCTTATTTTCTCAAACATGAACTGAAGACAGTGACATATATTTCACAACTGTATTATGAAATAGTGTGAAAAATGCATATAAAATGCGTGGCACATTATGAGACATTCATTGAATGTTAGGTCACCATCAGAAAGAAGAGACTGGCAAATATTTTAGTATCTCAGCTGATTTTAAAGATCTTTTCTGTTGAAGTTAAATTATAGATTTTTTTTTCTTTGCCCCTTCAGTTCATTTGGTAGAGGACAGCTTAGCTGGGCCTTGAAGCATTTGGAAGGTCATTCTGTGCATGAATTTGTTTTGGCATTTATTTCTGCCTTCTATATTTTATTTTATCCACTGCCAAGGGGGCATTTTGATTGGCACGGGAGCCAAGTGAAACAAAGCACTCCCTCCGAGGGACATACACTAAGCAGCTCTATGAGAACAACCTCCTTTCTGTCATATAAGGGCTGACTTTCTTCCTCTTCACTTTGTTTCTGAGAGATTTTTGATGTTTTCCTGGCCCTGTCAGTTTTATTCCTGGCTTGCCTTATTCACCAACACCACAAGACACTATCAGCTCAGACTCAGAAACAGGATGCCAACATTGCAGAATCCATTTAGACATGGTAACGTCTAGTCTGAGGCTTACAGGAGACTGTGACTAAATTTATTTTAAAGCTTAAATGGAGGGAAAGGTTTCTCTGCCTGTCTGACACTTGGTTTCATTACTCAGCCTCTTTCTTAGTGATAGAGATTTTGTTCACTGTCCCTTGAAAGATATCAATCACCTGAGCTCACCTGTTCCATTAGCTGTACTTTTGATCAGTGGCTCCAGAATGAATCATCTGAAAATTTCTACTGCATTAAGCAGAGCCCCTTTCAAGTAGCCCAGGGATGAAATGCATTATTCAATAAGTTCTATTCTCTCCAGTGCCCAAAGAAATTTGGAAGATGCAGTGACTCTGCTTTAGAAGAGAACTGAGAGGATCATGTGTTCATAGGAAGCATGCATTACATTTTGAACTGAAAACTCCTCAGAAAGGAAACGTGTAATAAACAGCAAGGCGACTTAGAATGAGGTTGGGAGGAGGTAAACCTTCAGTCCTAAAACACTGGTAACCCATGGTTACCTGGGGAGATTGTTCCAAATGCAGGTTCCCTGCCATCCCTAGAGGACTCTGATTTTTGTATTTGGAAATCTGGAATTTGAAGGTGACCTTGATGGACACCGACCCTGAGAATTACCAGCCTAGAGGTTCTGCACACCTTCCTCAAGGACCATGCATTACAGATTATATTTCTAAAATGTTACTTAATCTCATTCTAACTGAAGAAAAAAGAATGAAAAATGGCTAGTGGTAAAATTTTGAACTTAGCAGCTGTGTTCTCAATTTTAAAATTTTCCCTGAGAGTGATTATTATCTGTTTCTCAGATAATTCTTTCGATCTTCCTTTTGGAGAAAATGTTAGAATTTTACATCTCTGACCTCTTGGAGTTAAGTGTGGCCAGGAAGAGCTTTAGCAATAATATGTGAACAGTGGTGTCTGATGAGATTTGGTATGAGGCTGGTCTGTCAGTAGAGATCCCAGGGTGACTGATGGGCAGAGATTGCCTGCCAACCCACAAGGGATATGTAGAGTGAATGAGAAATAAATGTTCATGATTTGATTTACAGGTTGCTTTTTAGTGAAGCAGAACCTAGCCTAACCTGACTTACAAACAGTAACTAACTATGTGACTGCAGGCAAGGAGGTTAAGATCTCTGAGTCTCATTATCACTACTTAAGTAAAAAATGCAGTACCCACAACTAATGGTTGTGGGGAAGATTAAATAAAATTAATTGTGTAGAAGACCCTTACCTACTTCCTGACTCATTAGTCACTCAGTGGGTGTTGGTTTGTTTTCTTGTTCCCCACAGCCTTTATCCCCAATGTGTGCATGCATTTGATCACAAGGAATAAATCTGCATAATATTTATAAATATGTTTCTAGTAATATCTTAAGTAGAATAACTCCTTTCTACAAATAAGTTAATATTTGTAAAAGGACACTTAAGAAGATAAATTTATTCTGTGACATCAAGAAGCTCAGTGAATCAGTCCGAGTTATAGAATCTTAACAATTAGGGCATTCATTGAGGATAGAAGGTAATCATGCCAAACACGCAGATTGGCACCTGCAAAGATGAATATGAGAAATTGGGAAACCTCTGTCTTCAAGAAGCTAATAGTCTAGTTATGAGCTAGCTTTTCTGCACCATAATTGAGTAATTTTATACAATGATGCAAGTTCTGTAAGATAGATATGCACAGAATACAGTGGGAACATAGGACAGTGTAGGATGAATTGTACGTAGGTAGCCAGTGATGACTTCACTGAGATTATATTTAAGCTGAGCCTTAAGTGACAAGTAAATGCTGGGCAGATGCAGGAGAAGAAGCAAAAACATAAATAAAGGTCTGAAAATTAACACCTTGTTTAAGGAATGATGGACTATAGGGTTTGGGAGCTAACGAAAGAAATGGGATCAAGTGGTAAAAGATGGATGCATGCAGGTAAGTTAGGTCAGATTGTGATGTTTGGATTTAGTGACTGAATAATGGAACAGTGACTAAGATTTAGATTATAAAACACACATGATTAAAGTTGTGCTTGTGAAGAGGACCTTGAGTAAATTACTAAAGACAGGGACACATTAGATAGGTTTTCAAAATTTCCGGTGGGAGAAATAATGACTTGACTGTGGCTATTATCCTAGAAATAGATATGAAGAATAAGATTCAAGAGCTAGGTCTAGGTAGAATCAAATTGATTGTATACTGAATGCGAGAGACCAAACTAAGTTCAAAAACTGTGATCAAATATTCTAACTGGAACAAACAGATAATTGATGTGGACATTGGCCAAAACAGGGAACACACACACACAAAAATAAACTTCTATGGTGGGAGTATCATAAATTTGGCTTTGGATTTTTAATATAATTATTATATAAAACATAAAAAGAATATAGAAAATATATAAGCAAGTTATGAATCATAACAATGAAATGAATACTTGTGAACACATTACACAACTTTAGAACTGGAATGTTACCAAGAACATAGATGTTAGCTGCATGCTTCTTTCCAATCCCATTCCACTATCTACAATCATTCACCTCTTTTCATAGTTTTACCGCCTATAGCTATATTCTTACATAATAAAATTTTAATTTTTTCTACAGCATATGGTATTCTATGACTTGATTCTTTTCTCAATTATTGTTGTCATATTATTGTTTAAGATTTATTCAAATTACTTTGTATAGCTATAGTTTTTTCATTTTCCACACTGTATAACAGTACATTGACTGACTATTCTACAGCCCATCCCCACTCCTCTTGATGCAGTTGGATTATCTCCAGTTTTTTGTTATGGCAAGAAATGCTGCTATAAACATTCTTGTATGTTTCCCCTGGCTTTGATCATTTTGGTTTTGGGGAGCACATTCTCGTATTCTAAAGCTAAGTAAAACATCTGAGTTAGATACATGTAGCTGAGAATCTCTGAGAAATAGGTCATATTTAAAGGCCATAGGCTTGATTGAGATGACTCAGCATAAGTAGATGGAAGAGAGCCAAGCTCGGGATCAAAATCATCATAAATGTGAACTCTTAAGGTATGAAGGTATGCACATTGAAGGATATGTTTGAAAGTAAGAGAAGAATCAGGAGGGTGTAATAGCAAGGGAGTCACTGAAAGAGACTTTAAAGAATAATGTAGTGTACATTTTCAAAGGCAGAAAAATTGGGTGGATTTGTTCATTATAACCTCATCAGCAACTTAGGAAAAGAGAGCATATCCAAGAAATGAAGGAAAAAATCAGATAATGAGTGAATGCAAGAAAATAAGGCATTGTCCGGAAAATATATTAGTAATGAAATAAACTTGTTTGTTACAGGAGGGCAGAGTTGGACTGGGAGGTTGAAGAGATGCAGGTTCAAAAAAATGTTTTTGGAGATACAAATATGTTTACAAATGCAGGGGAGCAAATTGAGATCATGGTAGAAATGGGAAATTTGGTGTAGTCATGTCTACAGCAATATCACAGAACATTTATCACTTGCTCTCCACAGATACTCTCCCAATTTCTTTGTATTTAGTCTTTACAGAAATTCTAGAAAGAAAATATTTTATTATTTCTCTTTTTTGTTACTGCTCAACCTGCCATAGGGAACCCAGGACAGAAGAAGGAAGGTTAGTTAGAAGGCTTTGCGCAAATGCTATTGCACGATGATGGTGAATTGAGTGAGGGAAAGTATTAAGAAGAGGATAGATTTCAGATTATTTTTGAAGACAGGAAAAGTCTTCTGCTGGAGCAGAAGTGGGCTGTGAAGGAGACAAATAAAAGACAACTGCAAGCTTTTGGGATTGAATAACTGAAATAATGAAGTTGTATTGACTGTGATGAAGACTATTGGAAAACAGTTTGGTGTGGAGGAAGGTAGGAAGTAAGAAGTAAGTCTTTTGATATGCTGTATTTGAGATGCCTAATAACACATTCAAGTAGAGATGCTGAGTAGGTAGCTGGATATACAAACCTGGTGTTTAGATGAGAAATTTAGGCCAGAAATATAAGTGTGGGAGTCATCAGTGTATAGATATTATTTATCTAAATTTATGAGACCAGAGATCACCAAGGGTATTAGCCCAGAGAAGTAACATTTAGAAATTGAGCCCTGGTGTAGAAAAGATGAATAGAAACCAGAAAAAAAAAAAAAAAAAAGAGAGACTGAAAAGGAGAAGGCATCCAGGTAGAAAGTGAACCAGGTGAGTGTTTTTGGAAAATAAAATGAGGAAAGTATTATAAGGAAGAGGAAAAAATTAACCATTTCAAAAGCTAAGTTCAAATATGAAGAGAAAAGAGAAACGGCCATTGGATCTAGTAGTGGCTAATTGCTATGTTGAACCAGGGAAACTCAGTTTCTGCATTTTGGTGACTGATTACACTTCCTAAGTAGCAGGAATGAACTACATTCAGCTCAGTGGATGCCCTTTTTTTTCACATGAATCAGAATTTTTAGTTGGTTCATTAACCAGAAGAGTTGTTGTTTGCCAATCTTTTGATGTGCATCCAAGGTTTTTCTTTGCATAGAAATAACTTGCCTAAAAACAAATATTTGAGTTTCTGTTTCAGTTTCTTCAAAGTATGGAAGAACTTAAAGACATCTAAAGCCACCTGAGGTCAGAATATGTCTAGATTTTTGCAACTCTATCCAAATATTCTAAAGTTGTATTGCCCACACCTATTTCAACAGAAAAATAATACCAATTCATACTTATCAACTCTGCCTAAAATGTTCAACCTAGTTTTCCTAGAAATTTCTATTTTTTTCTATTCTTTTCTTGATTTATAAAACAATACATACAACATGAACACATTTGGGAACAAACACTACTCTCTTTTGGTGAGAGTAGTAGAGGGTAAAGGAGGACGAAACACCATAGCTGCTTGTTGGCCCAGAGGGAATATGCCATGGCTATCAGCCAGCATTTTCAGAGTGGGGAGTAGAATGTTATTAATTCCCCCCCTAAAAAAGGAAGTATATTGAGAAGATATCTTATTAAATTTGTATTCACTTGTAATTTGTATACTGACATCCCAATTTATAAAAATAAAAAGGCAACAATATCAGCAGTATTAACTTGTCACTGCCCTCCCATTATCTCATGAAAGCTAAACCCACCCTTCTGACAAACCCCAAGACTTCGCACCACTTCCCTCCCTACAGGGACCTCCCATCTGCCAGTCATCCACCCTCTGTACGGTTGGCTAACATACTTTTCAGTTATCATTTCTGGATTATTATTTAATAGACAATTTCCAATCTCCTCTCTCTTATTTGAGATCTTAAATAAGCTTCTGGAATGCAAAGTGTAGGTCTTTTTTTTCATAGTGACCACAAATACACAGTTTAATTTTTGAGCACATAGTTATTATGTATTTTTGTTATAAAACAGTCACAAATGTCCACAATGCATTTATGCATTGTAGTATATGAAATGCTCCCTGTCCGTATTCATTAATCCAACTAATGATTTTAGAACAATTTCTGGGTGCCAAGCATGATTCTCTACCTAGTTGAAGAGGTCAATGAGGGCCTCTATGAGAAGGAAACATTGAATCTGAGACACAAATGGAAGAACAAGCAGACCTGCAGTAAAGAGGGGAACTTGTCAGGCCCCATCACAAGAATAACTGGAGCATACTGGAGACACAATCATAAAGTACAGTGAGTGAAAGGAGAGTGGCAAGAAATGAGGATGGAGTTGCAGGGGAGTTGGGGGTGGCAGGTCCTGGTAGGCTCTGGTAAACATTTCCACGTTGTTATAAGTGAAATGGGAGCCCTTGCAGAGTTTTAAGGAAAAGAGTGACATAGTCTGATTTATATTTAAGAGATTCATCCTGGCTCTGATTGAAGAATAATAGAAGCCAGGACATTAATTGGCAGACTAACATGGATTAATCTCACAGACATTATGTTGAGCAAAAGAAGCCAGGTGTAAAGGAAGCACAAGCTGTCCTGTGTTTTGATTTCTATATATTATAGACATATAATGTTCTATGCATTAATTTGTGTGGTATTTACCAGTAGTCCAGGGAGGAGATGTGGACTAGTGCCAGTAACAATGGTGAGGGAGAGGCCTTTATTGTGTCTGATCTTTGCTATAAACTGTTAAACAGGAAAGGAGTGGTGAGATTCTTCTTCATCTTACATAGATATAGAAATAAGTTGGAAGAGCCAATGTCTTGTCCAAAATCACAAAGCTAGTACCAATGAGCCCAGGTTTCAAGTCCAGATTATCCTACTTATTTTGTTAATGAAAAAGGTTCAGACACATACATTTATGAAAATAAATTTTATTCAGCATCAATAAGGAGGAAAATGATTATGCAACAGCATGAATTAATTTTACAGACATTACACTGAGTCCAAGAAGCCAGACACAATGAGAACCTATTATATGAAGTTCTACAACAAGCAAAGTGAATCTGTGGTCTATGGTGATGGAAGGAAGAAAAGTGATTACTTCTTTGTGGTTGCAGAAAAACTTACTGAACAGGGCCATGAGAGAACTATCTGGAGTGATGGATGTATTCTATATCTTGATCCATATGTGGTTACATGATTATATATATTTGCCAAAATATATTGAACTAAATTTTTTGGGGAAAAATTCAGGGTACATAAATGCTTTCTGAAATATATAGAGGCAAAATATGACAGTGCTGGGATAAGAATCCAAGTTTTCTAATGTCAGGTCATATACCCTTGTCTGGAAGCCATAGGTCTTGGGCCTAAAGCTACTAGAGAATCCAGGTTTCTGACCCCCAGACAAAAGCCATGACTTTAGTAGCCAGTGTAACCCCTTTCCCTTTCAAGTTGTAGGTAATAAAGTCTAGAGTTCAGAATCATGTCCTGCATGGGCAAAGTGAATGTTCTAGAATAAGAGAAACTATGCTGAGAAGGAAAGAGTTTTTTGAGACAATAGAATAATTTTAGGTCCTGAACCATGTGAGAAAAGTGTTCTAAGAAAAGCTCTCAAGATCTAGAATGAGGCAGATAACCAAAACAGCTTAAAATAAACCCTGTAAATGGACTGGGTTAGCTTATCAGGGTTTAGAGTCATTCTAATGACACTTTTGACAACAGTGTCCACATGATTGATGCTATGAAACTGATAATGGGAGGCGATGCCCTTACAGGAATGGCATTTTGGCAAAACTCAATATCTTCTCACAGTTCATTTTTTATAAGATTCTATTCATGGACTGCATACTTATACAATCTCATTAGTCTGCCATTAATCATTTCTAGGTCTGTCTATATTCTGTAGTTTTCAAGACTTGAGTTTGGCATACATGAAAACAATATGCTCCATTCATATAACATTTTGGTTTACAAGGCATTTGGGATCTGAATCATGAGACATTCAGGAGATGAGAGGTGATGGCTTCTGTCCCTATCTGTAGGTCCTTGGTTGAGTTAAAGCCATGAAGGAGAGTTGGGTCCGACAAGGTCCATGCTCAAATGAAACCTGAACAGCTAAAGGGATGGGAAAAACAGAGAGGCTGGCTTTGAGGGTGATGAATTCGTGAGCACTCAGGCTCTCTGACGCTGTGATTTTGTTACTCCTTGTGAATCAGCTTATGCATAATAATGTCACACCTCTCTTTAGAATACATTAAAGAATACATTTAGAATACATTATACCTCCACACAGGTATACGTGTCCTGGAAGACATAAAGTGTCCTCTTACCTTGTCCTGAAGTATTTGCCTTATGCACAGCATTCCAAGCCAGGAAGCTTTTGCTAACTTTAAAAATGGTTGGATATGAAGGTGGAGGCAGAGTTGGGTTAAGGGATCATCACACATGAAGTATCCAAGTTACCAGAAAAAGGTCACTGGACTGAAGCAGGAAACTTCTTGCTCTGGTTCTTTAGGGCATTCTACTCAGCATAGCAGCTCATTCTACTACTCTGTATTAGTTTGCTAAGGGTGTCATAACAATGTTCCACAAACCGCGTAGCTTAAACAACAGAAATGTATTGCCTTGTAGTTCTGGAGGCCAGAAGTCAAGATGTGTCCTCATCTTTGTATGGGCTCCTCCTGAGGGCTGTGAGGGAAGGGTCTATTCCTGATGTTTCTTTCTGGTTTGTGGATGTCCTTTTTCCTGTGTCTCCTCACACCATCTTTCCTCTGTGCATGATTGTATCCAAATTTCCCCTTTTTATAAGAGCACTAGTCATGTTCGATTAAGGTCCACCCTAATGATTTCATTTTAACTTGACTACCACTGTACAGACTCTATCTCCAAATACAGTCACACTGGGGGGCAGTGAAGGTTAGGACTACAGCATGTTTGTTTGGGGTGACACAATTCAATCCATAACAGATCCCGATCCTTGGCTTCCTCATCTCCAAAACAAGTATATTTACCTTACACTGTTTTTTAAAAATTGAAAAGCAGCCAGCGTATTTAAAAGAACTTAGTAAACTGAAGATTCTACATAAGAACAAGGCAGTAAAAACAATGAGAGATAACAGCATAGATATACATAATAATAAGAGCTCTCTCTTACTGAGAACAACTATGAGCCTGGTAGTTCTAAATGTATTCACTTATGAATCTATGAAATCTCCTATGAAGATAGATGGTAGCATTATCTCTACTTTCCAGACGAGGAAACTGAAGGACAGCAAGTTTGGGCAATTTGCTAAGGACACAGCCTGTAAGTGGTATGGCCACTTGTAAGCCACTCCATTAGAGGCCAGAGCCTGTAAGCTTAATCACATCCCCTCCCCACACACAGTTACTAGTGAGAGAACCAACTTTAAATTTCCAGAATAAAGATTGTTACAAAAATAGAAATAGATACTAAGAAATAAAAATAGAAATTATTTCTATAGACAACTAGGTAAATGGAAAAGCAATAGATAAAATGTGAACATATTTTAAGTATGATATACTATAGCTATAACATGCAGTACTTTTAAGTAATACTGTATATAGAGAAGTAGATAGAAATAGATAGGTAAACTGTTAACATTAAATTTTCCTGTAGTCGAATCCCAATTAAAGCAATAATGTAGAGCAATAAGAAGCAAAATCTACTTGGATCCAAATAATTTCTGAACTTTGTGACTTTGGTCATGTTGCTTTCTGTAAATCAGTTTCTTCATTTAAAAAAGTTGTTATGAGGATAGAACATGCTAGTATTTATTAAATGCTCATAAAAATTCTTGGTATAAAGTAAGCTATAGACTCAAAAATGGTGATTCCAGACCTCAAGAAATAAGAACTTGAATTTTAGAGAAATCTTCCCTTATTATCCCTGAGGTCCACTCCATAGCTTGATCAAAGGAGAAGTGGGATATTATGTAGTAGACTAGCGGCAGCACCTTCAACCCACAAATAAGTTTGGCCTTTGTAAAGAGAAGGGAAACTAAAATTATATCAGAGTTTTTATCTGCCATATACATAGGTATATCTAATCCATCAATGGTTCAGAGGGCATAAACTGTTAATAAAGCTATTTCAGGGATGATTAAATTGAGAGTTGCTCAGGATCATACAATTTTTGAGTCAGGAATTCAACCCAGGGCTATTTCATTCCAAGGCCCATGTTACTTTCTGGTAAAACAAATAATCTTGAAATATAGTATGTTTTCTTTGAATCCCTAATAGTGGGTGCTATTATACCCCAATTACTTAAATTGATCTTGTACATTGCCAAGAGATTAAATTATAAATTATTGAGTTCAAAAAGAGAATTTCTTCCTCCGAAGAGATGGCATCCTACAGTTTAGTTACTCTGACAGCTTTTTTTTTTTTTTTTCTCCTAGTGAATTATCAGTGGGAACTACCTAGAGAAACCTGTAACTTCATGTCTTCGGATTAATCGAGTTTCTTTGGGTGCTGCTTGTCAGTGACAGAATGGTCCATGGGGACAGTTTTTCAATGAATGTTTTCAACAATGATAGGAACACAGAGCTAAGCAGAGTGTCAAGAGACATTTAGTGCAGTAGAGACATCTCATCTGTTTTTCTGCAGAATTTGCATAAATTAGCATCTGATTATAATCACCTCAGAATGAACTGGAACCCATAAAGATGTCTTTGATTGTAAAAGTGGGGAGGAGACCCTGATGGAAGAAGAGAAGACTTCAGCCTCACAATAGAAAAGACCGTGTGTATGCACCTAAATCTAACTTAGATAGACTCCGTCTAATTCAAGGAACATGCACACTTAGGGAAATAATGAAAAGAGGCAGAAGGAGATGAAGCACCTTGGTTGAACCAGAGAAATTAGGGGTAAATGTCCCAGACTGACGACTTGAAGGAGGGTGTGCATTTTTATGCAAGGGACCATTCTGTAGAAGCAGCAGCACATTCACCCTTAAATGAGCAAAGAAAATCCCAATCACTCTCCCACTCACCCTC
Organism: Macaca fascicularis; assembly: GCF_037993035.2. Lineage (NCBI taxonomy): Eukaryota > Metazoa > Chordata > Mammalia > Primates > Cercopithecidae > Macaca > Macaca fascicularis. The sequence continues at coordinate 136,755,710 of NC_088382.1, forward strand.
CCCTTTTTCCTTCGTTTCTCTAGCTCTTTGTTCCCAAGAAGGCCAGCCCTTCTCTTCAGCCATGTGGCATTTGGACAGCCTAGGCTCAATCCCTGCAGGGAAAGCTCAATCAGCCAGCTGAGCCAGTCACTGAACAACCAAGTCTGATAAGCACAGGGGTGAAGTATTTAAGAAGCCTATCATGGCTGGAGGGCTAAAGCCTTGTTCTCAAATCAGCTTGATAGGTAATAAAACTGACATTAAAGCAAAAACAAATCAGAGTAATAAGGCTTCTTCTGTGGGTTTCCTGTTTTTTTTTTTTTTTTTCCTCATTTGGTTCCAAATGGGGAGACAAGGGTATATTTATCATACCCTTCCCCCAGCCTCAACAGATTAAATGGGTTAATACATGAAAAGCATCAATCACAGTGTCTGGAACATTATCAGTATCAGTAAATGTTAACTATTTCTTCGAGGCTGGCCCATGTAGCTTCTGGAATTACAGACCAGGAGGAGTACAATCTGGGGGAGTATGGAGGATGTACTACTATGTGGCAGGAGCTTTGCAAACTTCATTAAAATAGTCTTGATATTTTCAGAATCTAACGGGATTCCATATATTATTATTTTGAAATTCGCTTGCACTTCTTTAGATTTTGTATCTACATGATGCATAGTAACAGTTCTTAATTTGGTTTATTCCTGGCTTATCTATGGTTGTCATTATTTCAAGAGCCTACTAAAGTTGAAATCAATTTTAGAACTACCAAAAAGAAAAAAGAAGAAGATATGTGAGTAGGATCTCACTGTGTTACATTTAAATGCATTGAGATGGAAGATTTAAAACACCCGATGAGTTTTCTTCTGTTTCTTTATTCACTATTAAAGGTAGTACTGTGCAACATTCCCTACCGTCTATTTTTGACATTGACATTGGGCTTATTTTGATTGTCTAAGAGGTCTTGTACTACAAGCTAGTAGGGCGTGCTGAGATGAAGCGACAAGCAAAGATTTGCTAAATTGTATAGCTGGGGAAGAGACAGGTTTTCTGGGGGCATGAGACTTATACAGTGGGGAGACACTATTAAGAAACAGAATACAAAATTATGACTACAAAATGAGAGGCCTAAAAGCTTATGTTTCATTGGCTTCCCAGGGAACTCACTTCTGCCCAAAGCCAAGGACCGTGGACATGACCTGGTAACGGCATCAAATGATTCCCTTTATTGCCTCCCCTGGGGCAAAATGGTGGCAGCAAAGCGACTTCCAATCACAACTATCTTCTTTCATTTGGCACAGGAAGGGGGAGCTCCCTCTTTAATCTCTAATAGAAACATTAAACAGCAAGCCATCACAATTTCTAGCTAAAGAGTTTTCATAGGACCTTTGCAAATGTTGCATTCCCCCTGCCCTTGTGGCAGTATGTATAATGTACCTTTTAGGAATATAAATTCAGTGTCTTGGAATACATGATTTAGAATCAGTGTTCAGTTACCAACTCTCACATAAAAAAATAAATCCAGCATATGACTAAGTGAAAGAAGTCAATCTGAAATGGTTACATACTGTATGATTCCAACTATATGACATTTTGAGAAAGGCAAGACTGTGGAGACAGTGAAAAGGTCAGCGGTTGCCAGCGGTTAGAAGGAAAGGAGAGATGAATTGGGGAAGCACAGAGGATTCTGGGGGCAGCAAAACGGTTCTATATGATACTATAATGGTTGATACATGTCATTATACATTTGTCAAAACACGTATGCCTTGGTCCATTTAGGTTGCTCTAAGAAAATACCTTAGACTGAGTGGCTTATAAACAACAGCAATATGTTTCTGACTGTTCTGAAGTCCACGATGAAGGCACTGGCAGATTCAGGGCCTGGTGCTGGCGATCCTCTTGCTATAACTTCACTGGTGGAAGGGGCAAAGCAGCTGTCTGGGGCTTCTTACATAAAAGTATTAATCTCATTCATGAGGGCTCTGCCCTCATGGCCTAGTCACCTCTAAAAGGCCCATCTCTTAAAACCATCACACTGGACTTTAGGTTTAGTGGGGATGAATTTTGTGGGGAACCCAAATAACAGACCAAAATTCACTGGGAATTGTTTTGGGGAGACATAAACATTCAGACCACAGAAGCACAGCATATACAACACCAAGAATAAATGTTTATGTAAACTGCAGATTTTCAGTGATGTCACGGAGAAAAACTTTTCCTCCACTCTCTTAGGTTTAGTGCTTGGGAACCAGTAAATTAAACTAACTAAAGACAAGTTAACAAGAGAAAAGGCACACAGCTTTTATTGATAGTTACATGCATAGGAGTTCATAGAAAAGAAATGAAATTCAAAGACGCAATTAAACTCAGAGGGGTTATATACCATTTTAACGAAGGAAAGGTTTGGGGCTTCAAAGGATGATAAATCGTGGGGAAGTGACTAGGAAAGATATAGGGAAACAAAGGAAAAATAAGGGTTATTTTACTAAGGTCTATTTATGTAAACTTGTCTGACTCTCAATATCCAGTAATAAGAGTGGCTCTCCTCTTCCCAGTTCAGGAAAGGGAGACAGAAAGGAAATGTATGCCCTGCTTTTATTCTGATAAGAAGAGGGCAGAGAGACCCCTTCCGATGTTTGGCTGTTTTCAATTGCCTTCAGTTCAAAATAATCCTTATGTCGAAGTGACATATTTTGATGGTGGTGGTACATTCTGGTCTCTTTCAGTGATAACTGTGTGTCAATGAGTCTCGTTGATTGTAATAGATATACTGTTCTGGTGCAGGATTTGATAGTAAGAGAGGTTGTGCATGCTTGGAGACAGGATGAGTAGGTGAATGAACTTTCTGTACTCTCCACTCAATTTTTCTTTGAACTTAATATTGCTGTAAAAATAAAATCTATTCAATAAATAAAGTAAAAAACAAATCTAGACTGAGGTAAGTAGAAGCTTTATTAGAAAAGATTATTACAAAAATCTTTATTAGAAATTACAAAAAGCTTTATTAGAAAAGAGGGGGAAGGAACTATTGGAATAGAAAGAACACTCCAACTACAAGAACAGCAACTTTCTCAGAGCTCAGGCAGAAAAGGGCTTTTCTTTTATAGGAAAGAGAGAACAGGCTAGAAAGAACCAGATGTAAGTAAGTGAGGTGGCCTGATTGGATAGTAGATCAGAGAATGTTTTACCCTCAGGCCAGCCCCTTCCTGGGAGGAGCCATTGAGAAGGAGCTAAATTCTGGCTCGACTTAGAATGCATCAGAGTTCAAGATCCTGGGGAAAAGAAAGAAGCGTAACCAAAATTTGTTCAGGTCAGGTTAATAGGCATTCCATTCTAATTGATCAGTGGGGACAATAAATTTAGCTAATCATTTATGAAGCCAAGAACAGGAGTTTGGAGCGTCTGCATCTGGCCTTGTCATAGGTAAACAATGCTGGCAATCCTTGAGCCTCATCTAATGCATATCGGGAAGGGTGGTCCTTTGGAATAAGCTATTCTCTGAAACACTTTAGTCTAAGTACAATGTATTTCACCAGCAAATACCTTGATTGTGCCTTGGAAGGAAGGGGTTGGCGATAGTGAGTCTGGAAAAGGCCAGACAAAGAGAGTGAGAATTCTGGTCCCTGAAGAGACATCCCATATGCTCTCAGGTGAGATTGTGAGAAAGGCTGGAAGAATGAAGTGGATGACTACCAAGCCCATCTTATTTCAATGTACATAGATAATACTTCATTTCACAAAAAGGAAAAGTATGCGACCAATACTAAATCAGACAGGGCACTGGGACAAGAACTAGTATGAACTAGGATATACAGTCATTTACTGTACTAATTTGCATGAATAGAAATGCAGAGAGAGCTCTATAAAAGAAAAATAGTTTATGTAATTATTAGTATAAAAACTCATAATTAATTTACTAAGATATAATGATTGATTTGTCATGTTATGCAACATATTTTCAATGTCATCATCTTATTATAGAGAATTGTAAAGATTTTCTTGTATGCTAAAAGTCTTTGGTCACCATCATTATTCACACTATCATTATTTACCTGGTTATCATGATTCCTCATCATTAGAGACATTAGTAATCTAAACCTTTCTGGCTCTTTTATGGGGAAAAGGGCAGGCTTAATATGGGCATTCCTCATCTGATTGAGCTTCACTAGCTTCACTTTATTGCACCTCACAGATACTATGTTTTTCAAAAATTGAAGGTTTGCAGCAACCCTGCCTCAAGCAAACCTATCAGCACCATTATTCCAACAACATGGGCTCATTTCCTGTTTCCATCTTACATTTTGGTAATTCTCACAATATTTCAAAATTTATTATTATTATTATAGCTGTTATGGTAGCTGGTGAGCAGCGATCTTTGATGTTACTCTTGTACTTGTTTGGGGAACCATGAACCACAACCATATTAGGCAGCAAGCTTAATTGTTAAATGTTATGTGTGGTCTAACCACTTCTCCAAATGGCCATTCCCCCATCTCTTCCTCTCTGCTCAGGCTTCCCTATACCCTGAGACATAAAAATATTTAAATTAGGCTAATTAATAACCCAACAATAGCCTCTAAGTGTTCAGGTAACAAGAAGAGTCCCATGTCTCTCACTTTAGATCAAAACTTTGACATGATTAAGGTTACTGAGAAAGGCATATAGAAAGCTGAGACAAGCCAAAAGCTAGACTTCTTAATGCAAAACAGTTACTCACATTGTGAATGCAAAAGAAAGGTTCTTGAAAGAAATAAAAAATAAAAGATGCTACCTTCTATAATTCTACGAAGGTGCAGAGAGGTGAGGAAGCTGCAAAGGAGAAGTTGGAAGCTAGCAGAACATGAGGTTTAAGGAAAGAAGCCACCTCTATAACATAAAAGTGCATGGTGGAGCAGCAAGTGCTGATATAGAGGCTGCAGCAAGTTATCCAGAAGATCTAGCTAAGATCATTGATGAAGGTGCCTACATTAAGTAACAGATTTTTAAGTAGACCAAACAACCTTACGTTGAAAGAAGACACCATCTAGGACTCTCATAGCTACAGAGGAGAAGTCAATGCCTGGCTTTAAAGCTTCAAAAGATAAGCTGACTCTCTTGTTAGGGGCTATTGTATCTGGTGGCTTTAAGTCAAAGCCAATGTTCATTTACCATTCTGAAAATCAAAAAGTCCTTCAGAATTATGCCAAATCTACTCTGCCTGTGCTCTATAAGCAGAACAAACTGGATAGTGGCACATCTGTTTGTAGCATGGCTTACTCAAGCTTTTAAGCCCTCTGTTGAGAATTAATGCTCAGAAAAATAAGATTTATTTCAAAATATTACTGCTTATTGACAATGCACCTAGTTGCCCAAGAGCTCTGATGGAGTTGTACAAGGAGATTAATGTTGTTTTCATGCCTGCTAATACAACATTTGTTCCGAAGCCTATGGACCAATGAGTAATTTTGAATTTCAAACTTACTATTTAATAAATACATTTTGTAAGGCTATAGTTTATAGATAGTGATTCCTCTGATGGATCTCAGCAGAGTACAGAACAATATGGCTTTGAACTGTGCTGGTCCACCTATACATAGATTTTCATCTGCCTCTGCCACCCCTGAGACAGCAAGGCCCACACCTCCTCCTTCTCAGTCTACTCAACATGAAGATGTTGAGGATGAAGACCTTTATGATGATCCACCCCACTTACTAAATAGTAAATATATGTTTCCTTCCTTATGATTTTCTTAATACATTTTCTTTTCTCTAGCTTACTTTATTCTAAAAATTCATTATATAATACACATAACATAAAAATATGTTAATTGACTGTTTATGTTATCCATAAGGCTTCCGGTCTACATCAGGTTATTAGTTTAGTTTTTGGGAAGTCAAAGTTATATGCAAATTTTCAACAGTGCAGGTGTCCCAAATCCCTAACTCCCACATTACTCAAGGGTCCACTGTAAGTTGAAAACTCCTGGAAAGGATTAATCACTGTAGATATTAGGGCTTTCATGATTCATGGAGGGAAGTCAAAATTTCATTATTAACAGGGGTATGGGAGAAGTTGATTCCAACCATCATCAATGACTTTGAAGGGTTCAAGGATTTAGTGGTGGAAGGAGCTGCAGATGTGGTAGAAATAGCAAGAGAGGCTGGGCGTGGTAGTTCACGCCTGTAATCTCAGCACTTTGGGAAGCCAAGGTGGTGGATCACAAGGTCAGGAGATTGATACCATCCTGGCCAACATGGTGAAACCTCGTCTTTACTAAAATACAAAACATTAACCGGGTATGGTGGTGCATGCCTATAAACCCAGCTACTTGGGAGTCTGAGGCAGGGGAATCATTTGAACCCGGCAGGCGGAGGTTGCAGTGAGCTGAGACCACACCACTGCCCTCCAGGCTGGTGACAGAGCAAGACAGGAAGGGAGGGAGGGAGGGAGGAAGGAGGGAAGGAAGGAAGGAAGGAAGGAAAGGAAGGAAAGGAAGGAAAGGAAGGAAAGGAAGGAAAGGAAGGAAAGGAAGGAAAGGAAGGAAAGGAAGGAAAGGAAGGAAAGGAAGGAGAACTAGACGTGCATCCTGAAGATGTGACTGAATTGCTGCAATCTTATGATAAAACTTGAATGAATAAGGAGTTGCTTCACCTGAATCAGCAAAGAAAGTGGCTGCCTGAGATAGAATCTACTTCTGGTACACAGGCTTTGAACGTTGTTGAAATAAAGACAAAGGATTTAGAATATTGTACATAACTTAATTGATAAAGTGGTAGCAGAGTTCAAGAGGATTGACTTCAAATTTGTAAAAAGTTTTATTGTAGATAAAATATTAAATAGCAGCACATTCTACAGAGAAACTTTTCAGGAAAGGAAGAGTCAATCTATGTGGCAAAATTCATTGTTGTCATATTTTCAGAAACTGCCACACACACACCAACTATCAGCAACTACCACCCTATTCAGTCAGCAGCCATCAACACTGAGGCAAAATCTTCCACCAGTAAAATGAATATGAGTTGCTGAAGGCTCAGACATCTTTAGCATTTTTAGCAATAAACTAATTTTTAACTAAGATACGTACATTTTTAACACATATGCTACTGCACACTTAATATAGGTATAGGGTAAACATAACTTTTATATGTATTGGAAACGAAAAAATTTGTGTGACTCACTTTATTGTAATATTGGCTTTACTGTGGTGATCTGGACACAGAATCCACAGTGTCTCTGAGGAATGCCTGTAGTTTGAATATGAGTGATGCAAAGAAGGATTTTTAGCAATTGTAGTATCTCTGGATATATTTCCGACAATCTTCTGGGGTTATAGTTGCTCTTGTATCTGTTTTACCTTTCCCAATAGTGACTGCACTTAGCAGAATTTGTGCTAGGAAACATTGTTATTGTTATAAAAGTAATTTTCTGTAAAGAATAGATCATTTTGTCTGATCCACTATTTTAGTGACTCTCTGAAAAGTATTTTTCTTCATTTCACTTCTGAAACAGAATCTAGAAAAAAAAATACCATCAGCTGAGACATTTAGAAACATCTGTACTTTCATACAATGCATAGACAAGAAACCCTTACAGAATTATTTTTAGGAACTCTATTGAAATTAGAAATTTTCTAAAAGTATTTGCTAAAAAAGAAATGCGTTTTAGCTGACATCATATTGTTTTACATCTATTATTTTAAATCTATTTTATTGTGACAATGACAAGAAAAACAAGTTCACCCTCAGTGTAAAACTTATAGCTTTTGTTGTTGAGAAACTTCAAAACATACCTCTAAACAGTAAGAAGTATAGTAAAATTTAAATAAAATGTTGGCTCAAATATAGAATGATTGAAAAATTACCCTTGAATTATAAAAATTTGTGTTCATCTTGTGAATGCTTCAAATGTCTTGCTCATAGTAAGGACTTAGTGCTGTCTTTGTATCTTTGTACAATTAACATATAGGACAAATTTCAATACCAATGACAGTATATGTAATTTCACATATCAAATAGTTTCCCTGATAATTTAGGACTTTTTTCATTGACTTCTTGTCATTTATGATTATGTCATTACTTTTTTATATAGCTCAAAATATGGCTGATAGAGTACTTGTACCCTTCCATGTTTTTTTCATTTGGTATCACTGGTATTATATTTATTTATTCTTTTTTTCCAGGACATTTTCAAGATATTTGTCAATTTTGAGGTTTATTTAAGGTCTAATTAGATAATATATTATGTAAATCAGCCTAACCAGGCACATGTAAACTAAACTATGTCACAGGATGCCAATAGTGACAGATGAAGTGCTGATGCCTCTGGAAATCTCTTCACATTGTGGAGCTTCTCCTCTTCCCTTGGGATATCTATCTTCTTCATTTTCTGTGACAGATGCCTATTTGCTAGATCAACTGAGAGCATCAGTGCCTATAGGTAATTAAATACAAATAAAACTCAATTTGTGTTATGGTCTGAATGTTTATATTCCTCCAAAATTCATATGTTGAAACCCAGTCCCCAGTGTGTTGGTATTAAGAAGCAAGGCTTTTGGGAAGTGACAGGGTCATGAGAGTGGAATACTTGTGAAAAGGATTAGTGGTCTTATGAAAGAGGGAGTGTCTGTTTTTCCCTTCTCTCATGGGAGTGGGCAAATACACCTAGAAGTCACTATCCCTGGGGAACAAGCCTCCACCAAAAACTGAATCTGTTGGCACCTTGATCTTGGACTTCCCAGCCTCCAGAACTCCGAACAACACATTTCTGTTGTTTGTAAATTACCTAGTCTAAGACAGCAACCTGAATGGACTAGGACAATTTGTTTCTTTTTTGTTTAGGTAGCAATAACTAGAAATAGAATTTCTACAAAGGTAACACACACAAAAATAAGTACGATTTTATCAAACTAAAATGCTTCTGCACAGTAAAAGAATTGCCAAACTGAAAAAAAATAACCTATGGGGTGGGGGAAAATATTTGTAAACTGTATATATGATAAAGGGTTAATATCCAAAATATATGAGAAATTCCTCCAAGTAAATAGTAAACAAACCTATAGAAAACAAAAGGCAAAAGAAAAAAGAAAATAAGTTAACCGATTTAAAACATAGACAAAGAAACTGAATAAACGTCTCTAGAAAGAAGACATACAAATGGTCAACAGATATCTGAAAAAGTGTGGATATCACTAATTAGGAAAATGTAAGTTAATATCACAATAAGATACCACCTCACACCTGTTAGTGAGAGGTGACAATGTGCTAGCAGCCCTCACTCTCAGCGCCACCTCTGCCTCGGCGTCCACTCTGGTGCTGCTTGAGGAGCCTTCAGCTCGCCATGGCACCATGGAAGCCCCTCTCTGGGCTGGCTGAGGCCGGAACCACCTCCCTCTGCTTGCAGGGAGGTGTGGAGGGAGAGGCACAGGCAGGAACCGGGGCTGCGCTTGCGGGCCTGTGTGAGCTCCCGCGGGCGCGGAGGGCCCCACACACGGAGCGGCAGGCCGCACCGCCTGCCCAGGGCAGTGTGGGGCTTAGCACCCGGGCCAGCAGCTGCCAAGGTTGTGCAGGGTCCCCCAGCAGTGCCGGCCCACGGGCACTGCACTCAAATTCTTGCAGGGCCTTAGCTGCTCCCCTGTGGGGAAGAGCTTGGGACCTGCAGCCCGCCATATCTGAGCTCCCCAGCTGCTGTAGGCTCCCCTGCGGCCTGAGCATCTCTGACGGGCACCGCCCCCTTCTCCGTGGGGCCTGATCCCATGGACAGCCCAAGGGCTGAGGAGTGCAGGCCCTGCTGGGGACTGGCGGGCAGCTCTGCCTGCAGCCCGGGTACAGGAACCACTGGGTGAAGCCAGCTGGGCTCCTGAACCGAATGGGGACTTGGAGAACTTTTATATCTAGCGGGAGGAGGCTCTATGTGCACCAATCAGCACTCCCTATCTTGTTAACCTAGTGGGGACTTGGAGGACTTTTCCCTCTAGCACTTTGTGTCTAGCTCAAGGATTGTGAATACACCAATTGGTACTCTGTATCTAGCTAACCTAGTGGAGACTCGGAGGACTAGCACTCTGTGACTCTGTCTAGCTCAAGGATTGTAAACGCACCAATCAGCACTCAGTGTCTCACTCAGGGTTTGTAAATACACCAATCAGTACTCTGTGTCTAGCTCAAGGTTTGTAAATACTCCAGTTGGTGCTCTGTATCTAGCAAACTCCTTATCTAGTGAACTGGCACTCTGTGACTCCGTGTCTAGCTCAAGGATTGTACATGCACCAATCAGCACGCTGTCAAAATGGACCAGTCAGCTCTCTGTAAAGTGGACCAATCAGCTCTCTGTAAAATGGACCATTCAGCAGGATGTGGGTGGGGCCACATAAAGGAATAAAAGCAGGCTGCTCCAGCCAACGGTGGCGAGCCGCTGCAGTCACTTTCCATACTGTGGAAGCTGGATTCTTTCCCTCTTTGCAGTAAATCTTGCTGCTGGTCATTCTTTGGGTCCACGCTGCCTTTATGAGCTATAACACTGTTAAGGGCTGCAGCTTCACTCATGAAACCAGCCAGACCACCAACCCACCGGGGAGAATGAACAACTCCAGATGAGCTGGCTTTAAGAGCTGTAACACTCACCGCGAAGGTCTGCAGCTTTACTCCTGACAGCATGACCATGAACCCACCAGAAGGAAGAAGCTCCAGACACATCTGAACGTCTGAAGGAACAAACTGCGAACACACCATCTTTAAGAACTGTAACACTCACAGTGAGGGTCCGCGGCTTCATTCTTGAAGTCAGCGAGACCAAGAACCCACCAATTCCGGACGCATTAGGATAACTATCAGCAAAAAAACCCAAAAGCGGCCCCTTGCTTTGTGTCCGCCAAAGTGCATAATGGCTGCCACCTTAGCTCTCCAGGAGTCTGGATAGCAGGCCCGGCTGAGAATGTCTGGAGTCCGCAGGCCCCAGTCACTAAGGACAGTTTTTCCTTCAGTACTGGGGAAAGGAGGAGCTGAAGGTGGTATTGGGGTCCTAAGGGGCAGAAATGAGAAACAGGAATGCAGGTGGTTGCAGAGTATGGTTGGGGGTTAGAGCAGCACCTTGAAAAAAAAAGTGTTGGAATTGATAGTGAGAAAAGGGAACTCAGTATATTATTAGTGGAAATGTAAATTGGTGCATCCTCTATGAAATTTATATTTGAATACATAATGTGTATTTCAAAATTGTTTTTAAAAAGTAGGTTTTAGATGTTCTTACCACAAAGAAATAAGCATGTGAAATGATGCATGTGTTAGTCTGTTTTAATCATTCCACAATGTATACAAGTATAACATTTACATTATACCACATAAATATATACTCTTTATATACTAATATATACACACTATTTGTCCATTTAAGTAATTTTTTAAAAATAATTGTTCTAAATATTATAAAGGAGACCGTAGGTTTGTTTTGCTCCAGATGGTAGAGTTAATCCCTGGAGCTGGAAGATGCTTACAGTGAAGTTTCTGCTCAAAATATTCTTCTAAAAATAGAGCAGCCTAACTATAGAGCAGACTGCCTCAAAGGTGAGGTATGTTGCAGAAAAAAGTCACTGTAAGGGATGTGAGGGATGCTGTTTGGGGATAATCAGGAACTCGTGATAGGGAACTAAGGAGTTTGGGTTGTCTGCTGTATAGAGGAAACCAGAGGAGATAGCTTATTCAGTCATCATTAATTCATTCATTCCATAAACATTACTGAACACCTGTGTGCCAGGTGCTGTGATTGACACTGGAAATTTAAAGTTGAATAATATCTAGTCACTGGGGCGCTGATGTCAAAGCACATACTCTAGTGAAAGGGAAACTCACGTAGCTAAGAGTGTGTGGAAAGTGCTATGAGGAAAGTATGTGGGGGATAGTGTAGAGGCTGGAGAAGGAGATTCCCAACTCACCTGCTGCGGGCAAAGGAAGGTGGATGGTATTCATCAGGGATTATCACAGGAGGGATCAACTGAACTAATCCTTAAAATATAATGCAGTAGGAGCCAGCCCCCAACATGATAGTAGAGGCAGTGAGGAGAGTGGTGGGAAAAAAAAAAAAAAAAAGAAAGGTATGAGTCAAAGGAGAGAATTCCAGACAGATGAAAGCTGTAAAAATAGTTTAGTTTTACTGTAAAAAGGTCAAAGCCAGAAGTAAGGGGCTGCAAAGTCCATTTAAGCTGAGAACTTTATTACAGCTCCTGTTCCAAGCCCATGCTCTGTGCGACTGCAGATTGGATATTCTAACACCACTTGTGGAAATTAATCTTGTTGGACAAAGGCCAAGAGAGACCCATGTTGTGATTCACTTGCTATGGCAACCCAAAAGGAAGGGTGAATGCCTGCAGATGAGAATTGCCTTTTCATGCCAGCCACTTAATAGAGAGGTTATTGAGAAGGGAAGAGCAGTCGCCATGGTGGGCCTAATAGGAATCATAATCTAACCGATTGTCACAGCAGTGACTCTTTCAAATCTGTCCTAACTGAAGCTAACACCACACCAGGATCTGTGCTGGGCACACACCAATCACCCAGGAAGTAAGTATCATTATCCCCATTTTACAGATTTGAAAGCTGAGGCACAGGGTAAATAACAGTTATGCAGAAGTCTTGCTTCAGCGTCTAACTTCCTCATCTCGCTTTATTCTGTTTTTCAATAGGAGAAGAGATGTCATCTCATGAAGAAAAATGCCATCTAAAGTGGCACGTTAGACACAGTAAGCAAACTGGATTGGAAGTGAAGAGTCAGTCCCAAGATACTTGACAATGTCTCCTATTTGTAGATTGTTTAGCAAAATGCTTTCACCTATGTTATTTCATTTGTTGCTCGCAACCAATCTGGTAGGAAAGGCAGATGATATGTTCACCTCCAGATAACAAAAATGAAATTCAGAGAGGCCAAGGGGCTTGCTCAGGATTTCACAGGGAAGAATCTACTTGCAGGAAGTTTTAACAAAGGTTTTCAAATTCAGAAGTCCACAGGATGACTGCCCTTGAAATCCAGTGGTCACATATAATACAGTTTCTTTGAGCAGGTAAGAGAGGACCAACCTTTCCTAAAGCCTTTCTCCTCTTGCTCTGCGTGCATCAACCTGAGCAGCCTCCAGAGAGATTCTGGAACATGCTAGAATTTTTCTTGCCTTAGGGCCACAGTTCGTGTCACTCCTTCTTCCTGCAATGTTCTTCACAAGCACTGTGTGGCTCCTTCTCATCCTTCAAATATCTGCTGAAATGTTCCCTTCTTAGAAAGGACTTGCTGGCCACCCTGATGGAAGTGGCCTCTCCAACTCACCTCTTTACTGACTGTTTCTATTCCTTTCGCTAGCACATTTTATAATCTATACATAGTGTTTAATGCAACAGTTTGCTAAGCACTGAAAGTTGCATTCCTCCAACATTCGTATGTAAAAGCTCCGATCCGCACTGTGATGGTATGTGGAGGTGGGGCTTTTGGGAGGTAATTATGTTTGGATGAGGTTGTGAAGGTGGAGCCCCTCATAATGGAATTAGTGTTCTTATAAGAAGAGACAGAGAGAACAAAGCTCTCTCCCTCTCTCTGTGTCTCTCTTTCTCTCTAAGACATGGGAGGACACAATGAGAAAACAGCTGTCTACAAGCCAGGAAGAGGGACATCACCAGGAACCGAACCTGCTGACACCTTGATCTTAGACTTTCCAACCTCCCAAACTATTAGAAATCATTATCTGTTGTTTAAGCCACCCAGACTGTGATATTTTGTCATGATGCCTGAAATGACTAATATACAGTTTACCTGTACATTGAGTGTTCCTCTAGATTATAAACTCTCCAAGGCAGGTACCATATAGTTCTTTAAAAGATAATTTCATGGCTATAAGTTTACTGCTATTTCCCCATCACATGGGAAAAAGAATTGTCAGAGTTGTAAGCCATTAGAGTTTATTTACCTTAAGGGTGTTTGACTATATGATCTGATTATCTCGTTAACTTCCTAAGTAGCTCAAACTTCATAATGTTTAAATTTGGAAATACCTGTTGATTCAAGAGAGATAGATTACATGGTCTCTCTTGAACTTTGGACATCTCTTCCACAAACTTCCAAATATTAGGCCATCTATTACCAGACCTTCTCAACTTAAACGGATCTTACTTGCAAACTCAGTTTAGCCACCCTCACCATGGCCTAACGTTTGCCCTTGTTGTTTATTATCCATAATTTTCTAAACTTAGAATCCGTAATCACTGGCATTATAGTTATTTACTTCAACCTCCAACACTTGTAGTTGTCTCAGATCCTCGTTTATTCAACCCTTGTTTTTTGTCGTCTTAGAAATTGCAAATTCTTGAAAATCACGTCCTCCCTATAAATCATATGCCTCCATGATTAATCATTCAAATCAAAGGTTTACAAACTGTGGCCTGTGGAATAAATCTGGTCTGCACCTGTTTTAGTAAATAAAGTTTTACTGGAACACAGTCATACTCATCCATTTACATATTTTTTACATCCATTTTCATGTTACAATGACAGAGTTGACTAGTTGCAACAGAGTCTGTGTGGCTCACAAAGCCTAGAACATTTTCTATCTGTCCTTTATAGAAAAAAGTTACCAACCCCTAATCAAAATCAATAATCTATGAAGTAGAAAAAGATGATCTTTTGGTGCTGATATGAACATAGTATGATTTTAAAAAACTTTATTGAGGTTTGATTACCATACAGAAGCTGTACGAGATGCATATAACTTGAAGGGTTTGGTAAGAAGTATGCAATCATGAAACCATCACTACGATGAATGTCATAAACACATCCATCACCCCCAAAGGTTTCCTCTGCCTTATTTATTTATCTATTTATAAGAATACTTAACATAAGATTTGCTACCCTCTTAGCAAATGTTAGCAACTCTTTGAGTATGCGATATAATATAGTTAACTGTAGACGCTATGCTGCACATAGATTTCTAGGACTTATTAAACTTGCATAGCAAAAACTTTGTATTCTTTGCCCAATACTTCCCTGTTTCCCCCTCCTTCATCCCCTGGTAACTATCATTCTACTCTCTACTTCTATGAGTTTGACTGTTTTAGATTTCTTGTATGAGCGGGATCATTTAGTATTTGTCCTTCGATGTCTGGCTTATTTCACTTAGCATAATGTTTACCAGGTTCATCAATGTTGTTGCAAATGACAAGACTCCTTTTTTTAATTAAGGCTAAATAATATTCCATTGCAAATATATACCACATTTTCTTTGTCTATTAATCTGTAAATGAATATTCAGGTTGCTTTTCATGTCTTGGGTATTGTCAGTAATGTTGCAATGGACATAGAAGAACAGGTATTTCTTTGATATACTAATTTCATGCCTTTGGGTAAATACCCAGAAGTGAAATTACTAAATCACATGGTAGTTCTATTTTTAGTTTTTTGAGGAGCCTCCGTACAGTTTTCCATAACAGCTGTACTAATTTACATTTTCACCAACAGTGTAAAAAGGTTCCCTTTTCTACACTTCTTAACCAACATTTAAATTTCATCTTTTTGATAATAGCCATTCTGACAGATCTGAGGTGATATTTAATTGTGGTTTTAATTTGCATTTCCCCAATGATTAGTGATAGGGATATTGAGCTTTGTTATTAATAACCCGCTGGCCATTTATGTGTCTTCTTTTGAGAAATATCTACTCAAGTCCTTTGCCTATTTTTAATATAATTACTTGTTTTCTCATTATTGAGTTGTTTAATTTCTCTCTATATTTTGGATATTAGCCCCTTAACAGATTTGCAAGTATTTTTCTCTTACCCTATGGGTTGTCTCTTTAGTTTGTAAATTGTTTCCTTTGCTGTGCGTAAGCTTTTTAGTTTGATGGAATACAATAGCTAATAGATTAATGGTCTCTTTTTGTTTTTGTTGCCTGTGGTTTTAGGGTCATAGTCAAAAAAATCTTTTCCCAGATCAGTGTGTAGAGCTTTTCTCTTACATTTTATTTTTTTCTAGTAGTTTTATGGTTTCAGATCTTATATTTAAGTCTTCAACCCATTTTGAGTTGATTCTTGTATATGGGATGTGATGTGTTCAATTTCATTCTTCTTCATGAGGACATCCAGTTTTTTTTCAACACCATTTATTGAGAATTCAGTAAAGTTGCAGTATATAAAATCAACATAAACATTCAGTATTTTTTTCATACACTAACAATGAACTGTCTGAAAAATAAATTAAGAAAATAATCCTATCTTAATCCCACAGAAAATTACTTAGTGGTAAATTTAACCAAGCAGGAATATGGAAAGATCTATAGTCTGAAAACTGTAAAACATCGATCAAAGAAATTGAAGATTATACAAATAAATGAAAATATGTCTCATGTCCATAAGTTGGAAAACTAATATTGTTGAAATGTCCATACTAAATGTGATCTAAAGAGTCCATGTGATTTCTATAAAAAATCCAATGTCATCTTTTATAGAAGTTGAAAAAAAAATGCTAAAATTTATATAGAACCAGAAAAGACCTAAACAAACAAAGCAATCTTGAACCATAAGAACAAAGTTGGAGGCATCACACTACCTGATTTCAAAATATACTGCAAAACTACAGTAATCCAAATGGCATAGTACTGGTGAACAAACAGATACAAAAACCAATGGAATTGGATAGAGAGCCCAGGAATAAATCCACAAATTAAAAACCAACTGATTTTTGACAAAGATGCCAAAAATGGGGAAGGGACAGTTTCTTTCATCATTTATTCTCTGTATTCTTTTCACCTCAGGAAAAATATCCAGTTTCCTCAATTGTATATCCATTTATTCACCTGATAATTCCTTCATTCACTTATTTGTTTACTCATTTAATTTCTCAATGGTTTGTTTATTCTATAAATATTCATATTTTTTATGCATTTTCTCAGAATTAGAAGTGTAATACTGAACAAAATAGCTATAAATCTCAGCCTCCCACTCCCATATTTACAGTTCGATTAGGGAGACACATTTAGATATGCAGTGATAATTGCTTTGCTTAGAGAAATTCAAGGTGATAGAACGCAGGGTGACACCTAACCCAGACTGGTAGAGAAAGGGAATTCTTCCACTGGGAATGACATGATTATCTAAATAAGTAGGCTCAATCAAGTCAGAAAAGGGCCTGAAAGACTATTTAAAGCAGAGGAAAGGTATTTGCCAAGGTCACGGTGTGTAGTGGAGAGAATGGGCAGTGGGAGGGAATTATGAAGTGTTTCAATGACTAAAAGTAAAGTAACAAGCTCCTTGTCCGAGAGCTTGGATTGTATCCTAACTGAAATGAATATACACTAAGTGTTTGAAGAAGAGGATGAAATAGTCAAGTTTTCATTACACAAAAATAACCTGTTCCTTTCATGTTATGTTTATTTTTTCTTTTAATTTTCTGACTGCTCTTTTCTGGAAATCTCAAAGTTATATTTGCCAAATATTGTCACATTTTCTGATGGAGAATACCAACTAAGAATGGGTTAGGGAACTGAGTCAGAAAGTCCCTGTTGGACAATTCAATCCTGTTTTTCTAAGGATGTGCTTTTGGACATTATGGAAACTATCTTAGGCTCTCACTTGGATCCTAGAAAAGAAGGCAACTGTTAAAAGGAATGTCCAGCCCCACCTAATTTGGCAGCTGCCCCTCCAAGCTAATGACATTAGGGATGTAGTGGATCCAAGAGGCTGATGATGCCATCTGGTCCGCTCATGTGACTATTTCTATCAGCTTTATTTCTGCAACATCCTGTGCCCACAGAGGAGACACAGATTGCTTTATAATTCCTTCACCATATTAAGATACAGATACACCCAGAACCTTAAAGGCAAGGATATGATTGAAATGTCAAATGGGAACTTGGTGACCTAAATTATGTCCCCCAAATGCCAATGCCTTGCCACCACCAGTGCCCTGTGGGTGGAGTTTTTAAACAGATTACTCAAAACACAAACTTTCAAAAGCGGAAAGTCATGACCTTCTGGTCATCAGGGCAATTATGGAATAACATTGCTGGAGTAAGTTTCGCTCAATGCCCAAGAGATGAGCTGGCAATGCCACAACCATGTCCAGTTCTTAGAGGGTCTAAGACCATGTGTTACATTTCCCTTGTATGATTACTCACAGCTTCACAGTTCTGCTGTCCTCCTCGCCTCTCTGCCGCCTCTTAACTGCACCTTTGACCTCCTACCCCTAAGTTTCAACCCTGTGAGATTACTTGTCTTTTCATCTACACTCTGGTCACTCTGATCCCTATTCTTTAGATTCAGTATTTTCTCTTTTCTTGGATTATTCTCTAGCACAAGTAGAAAAATACTGTGCTTCATTGGAAAATGCATGTTGTTTGAATCACACCCTTTCAGATTATACAATTCTAGTCTTTCATTATCTTTGAGCCATTTTTCAACTCTGTAAACTAATATTAATGTATATAATTCTTGTCTATAGGCATGTAAATTGTGTCCGGTGGTAATTTAATTGACTTTTCTTCCCCTTTGTGGAAAAGGCTAGTAGTTTTGCCTCTATTTGCCCATTTATTTCTATATTCCTGATCTATAAATGTATTTCTGGGTTTTCCCTTGGACTCATTCTAACATCTCTTCAGCTTCCTCATTAATTAATTAAATCTTTAACACCTGTTCATATTTTTGTCAGTATGAGAGTAGAAAAAATTATTTTTTTTGAAAATTATCTTTTAATAGATGACAAAAAGAATAAGCACTGAACAAGAAGCCCTGAGCTCCTACTACAATCCAAAGTGAACCAGTTGCAGTGCCATAGGATGATGTTTCTCCTGAGACCTCTTTCCTAGAATCATTTAGGTTGTTATAAATGCAGATTCCTGGGCCTCTGCTTAGACCCACTGAATCGAACACTCTAAGAGGATGGTCAGGAATCTTCATCTTAGCAAGTTAATGTCCAGAAGAGTTAGAGACTCACTATGACATATGACAAAAGGTAGAAAGAAGGACTTTCCAGCACCTTAAACTACTTGCAAAGATAGATTAATGTCTAGATGAAACTGTTGATGAAACTTTAGACTAATATGTTACATATACATCTGGTGATGCATGTATAAACCAAATCCAAATAACCCAAAGCAAAATTTCTTTTAGAAATAGTGATAAATAAATGAGTGAGGAGTCTGTCACTCACATCCCCCAGGTAAAACATATCTTTTTAGTCTAAATAGGTGCTATAGTTTGAATGTGTTCCCTCCAAAATTCAGGTATTGATAGTTAACAGCTGATATGATGGTATTACACAGGATAGTAGGTTCTTTAGGAGGTGGTTAGGCCATGAGTGCCTCCCCCAAGAATGCGATGAAGGACCTTCTAAAAGAGGCTCCTCACAGCATTCTGCCCTCTTGCCCTCCCACCTTCCGTAAGTGAGGACACGGTGTTCCTCCCATCCGGAGGGAGCAGCAACAAAGAGTCATCTTGGAAGCAGAGGAGCCATCACCAGACAACAGAACCAGCCAACAACTTGATCCTGGACATCTCATTTTCTCCAGAACTGGGATAAAATAAATTCCTGTTTTTTAATAAATTTCCCGATTTATTAATCCAATGTGGCACATATACACCATGGAATACTATACTATACACAGCGAGCGAGACTCCATCTCAAAAAAGAAAAAAAAAAAAAAAAAAAGGATGAGTTCGTGTCCTTTGTAGGGACATGGATGCAGCTGGAAACCATCATTCTCAGCAAACTATCGCAAGAACAGAAAACCAAACACCGCATGTTCTCACTCATAGGTGGGAATTGAACAATGAGATCACTTGGACACAGCAAGGGGAACATCACACACCGGGGCCTATTGTGGGGAGGGAGGAGGGGAGAGGGATAGCATTAGGAGATATACCTAATATAAACGATGAGTTAATGGGTGCAGCACACCAACATGGCACAAGTATACATATGTAACAAACCTGCACCTTGTGCACATGTAGCCTAGAACTTAAAGTATAATAATAAAAAAAAAAAGAAAAAAAAGTTTCCCAATTTCAGGTATTTTGTGATAGCAGCAAAAATAGACTAAGACAACTAATATGAAAATGTACATTAACAAATAAAATTAATCATAATATATGTTTGCTTTTAAGAGAATGTAAATAAACCAATATGCTTTCTGTTGATTGATTGATTTAATAAACATTGATTGACCATCTCCACTGGGAATATGGCATTTAAGAGAAGATCTCTTTGATCTGAGTACTTTTATTGCTTTTTAAATAGGATCAAATACACCCAAGGTAAAAAATAGAACACACTATACGTTACATTTTAGAACTGTTAGAAATTCCTTTGAAGCTAAAATTACTGTTATCCTTTGACAACCTTTACCCCTAAAATAATGTGGTGCTCACCAACTTGCTTAAGTTACAGCACTTGCTGTCTTCTCAGGTACAATATCAGAAACTCACAATCCAAGAAAAATCTAAATGGCAAGTGTGGGTTAATAGAAGCCTCATAAAGCAAGAAGTGCTTTGGAAGCGTATGGAAGACATCAATGATATGTATAACATCAAGTGCAAAAGTGTGTGCTAGGAAAGTTCAAAAAAGAAAAAAAAATCGGTCAGGTAGGACCAGAGATTGGGTAGTATATAGCTTTCGGGAATTCAGGAAATGCTAAAATCTATGGAGAATTTGCATGGGTGAAAGATCAGATTGGAGGACTTGCTCTGTGGAAGCATCGTGGATCTGAGTCCAGAAGTGATCCTGAGCCACATACTATGGAAAAGTGTCAGTGAGCAAGAGCCTGTGTGACGAAGATGGAAGCTAAGCAGCTTTCTACTGTGCATCGCCTGTGTACAGGCCAGATTCCAGGAGGCTGATATTCCACTGCTAGTTTGATCTTTCTCAGATAGCTGGGTAGAGAGGGAAAAGTTTCACCCCAAATACCAGATGCCTCCAAACATCTAGATGCTTGGTGTTATGTATTTCAAACAGCAGGTTTGATAAAGCTGCTTTTACTCTCCAGTTGGATGTTGGTTGTCCAGACTGTCATTAACTTCTGGGAGTTCCCAAATCCTCAGAGAGAGAGAGAGAGAGAGAGAGAGAGAGAGAGAAATAAGCAGTTCTGCCTGCAATCAGGAGCTGGCTTTGAGCCCCACATGGCAACATGCCTGTATTTAATTAGAAATGGCTTAGTTCTTGGGATTTACTGTGGATTGAGTCTACGAAGCTGGAAGGTTTTATCCTGAATATTCCGCTGTCTCCTCATGTGGATTTTATCAAATTTCTCCTTTAACCGTATAAGGGCTTTCAAAGTTGACATATCACACTTAGTTATGAGGGGAAACTAGTAGTATGGTTGTGCCATGCATTGTGGAGAGACCATGCTTTGTAAGTGTTAATTATTAAAATTTTTTTGAACACTAATTTTGCTGAAGACTGGATTTTCTACTCCTTCAGAGGTTTTCCGGTGGACATATTTTGCCCTTTTAATAAATTGATTGCAAAGTTATCTTCATTTCACCTTTATGATGGCATACCTTTTCATTTTTGTCTTCTCCTAGTTAGGGCCTCCTGGTCCCCTAATGTAGAAACACATCTTACACCAATCCCAGAGCCATTTTGTATAAGAGGCACTATGGATTTAACCAGCTTTAGCTCCAATATTTGAACATAATATTCAGCATCATCACCTGGCCACCAGGTCAAAACTGAGCACCCTTTAATCCATCAACAAGTTCTCTGCAGCCATGCAAGATTATGAAATGGGCACAGACATCAATATACAGTCTTTGTGTTTAAGAGGTTCGTAGTCTGCCTGAGAAATGCATCTTTAAACCTAAAATAGACACTTCATTTATTCCATAAATGTTTTTTAAGCATCAATGGTATATCAAGCACTGTACTGGCTTCTGGGCTATAATAAATATATAGAGACCACAAGTTTGAATTTCATAACATCGAACTATAATGTTTAAATATTATAATAATCATAGTAAATGTCCTTGAGGAGCTACGGAAGATTCCTGCATGAAGCAGAAACAAGAAGTTGAAGAAAAAACAACCGGCTTTGGGGGCAATAGAAATACAACTCTCAAACTCAATAGTTTGATTGATTACCAAATCAATACAGCTAGAAAATAAATGTGTGACCCCAAAAGCTTGAATGAAGAAAGTCTTCTGTAAGACACTAGAAAGTGCTAAGGAGGAAATAAAAAATGATATTGCTGAGAGCCAGATGCTTTCTCTAGGACACACAGATGCAGAATGAGAGAAAACAGAAAATCCTATGGTTGTGGATTCAAAATAGAGGCATTACCACGTCTATCTAATCAGGGTTTAACCAGAGAAAACCAAACCAGTAAGATACCTATATTAAGAGATTTCTTGCAAAGAATTGACCTATGTGATTGTGGGCACTGGTGAGGCAAATCCTAAGTCCACAGAGCAGGCAGCAAGAAAGCAGGCTGGGAATTGTAGGCACAGGATGAAGCTGCAATACTCATGTGGCTGCTCCTCTTCATGGAAGACTCGGCTCTGCTCTCAAGGACTTTCAGGTGATTAAACCAGGCCCACTCACATTATCTAAAATAATCTCCCTTACTCAAAACCAACTGATTATGGACTTTAATCACATCTATAAAATATCATTACAGTAACACCTAAATTAGAGTTTGAATAACTGAAAGTTGTAACTGGTATGGTTTGACTGTGTTCCCACCCAAATCTCATCTTGAATTATAGTTCCCATAATCCCCATGTATTGTGGAAGGAACCACGTGGAGATAATTGAATCATAGGGGCAGTTTCTCCCATCTGTTCTCATGATAGTGAGTGAGTTCTCACGAGATCTGATGGTTTTATAAAGGTCTTCCCCCTTTGATCGGTTTTCATTCTCCTTCTTCCTGCTGCCATGTGAAGAAGGACATGTTTGCTTCCCCTTCTGCCATGATCTTAAGTTTCCTGGGGCCTCCCCATCCATGCTGAGCTGTGAGTCAATTAAATCTCTTCTCTTTATAAATTACCTAGTCTTGGGCAGTTCTTTATAGCAGCGTGAGAATGGACTAACACAGTAACTTTAGCAAGTTGACACATAAAACTGACCATCACAATATGCAGTGAATATTTGGTGAGTTAATAGATACATTCTCATAACTTAATGAAAGAGGATGGTGATTCCACTTAAGGGTGGTGTTATGAGAGTTAAAAGGGTTAGCATAGATAGAACACTATTCTATGATTGATCTAAGGTTGGCTTTTAGGGACTACATTATACATGTGGGTTTTGTTTTCATGTTTTTACTTGCATTTCTATCTCTGGCCACCCTTGGGGCTATTTGGATGTCACCTCTTCTTCTGAGCTCCAGTCTAGGTATTCCCTGTTCCACTGTCACAACCACTGAAGTCTACACTCCTCATTAGATTCATGGAACCCCGATGCCAGTCAAAGACATCCCTTCCCCTCATGACCCAGTTGAAAAAATTCTCCACCCCTCTGCTAATTCTAGAATATTTAAGAGTAAATGTATTTTCCCTCAGATATCTGTCGATTCCTGGCCTTATATCTCAAAGCCCCTTTTCATTCAGGTTTCCTAGATCACTTCTTGTTATCTCTGTGCTATAACTCATTAACCCAGGCACAAAACTCAGCAACTACTAATGTCCTCTTCCATCCCACACTCCCCTCACACCAATAATTCTTGAAAAAGCAGCTCAAATTGAGAATTTTAAGTAAAAGTGAAGGTTAATTAATTGCAGGAGCACATACAACATTAACCTTTAAATAGAGATCCTAATTCTTAAAAAAAAAAGTCTATTGTCTTCCCTCCCCTACCCTAAGCAATATGCAATCGTGGCTCTTCAATAGTCCCAGACTCTTCTTCTCTTCCTGGACTGGACTTAACCCTTCTTTTCAGGATTGAATTAGTGAATCCTTTCTTCTCAATCATGCAGAGTAAGTGTCTGCCTCCCTGGGCCTTTCTGTTTACTGACCGCAACAACCTCAGATTATACCTCTTCTACTCCAAGTGCTTTCAAAGAAAGTCCTCTACCAAGACAAATTCATTACATTCATTACATTTTTTCCCTCTCCCTGTTTGCCTTTATTCTCTTTTGTATTTCGTCTTCTCATCTAGATTGAATAATCTTTGAGAGCACAGATATTAATTTATATTTTTTCCTTTCCATTTCTACTCAGCATGAGGTAGGTGTCCATTGAACAAACTGGATGAATTTTTATTGCTTAATATCCTCCTAGAGGTGGGGATAGAGGTTGGGGGTGGTTAAGGAACTATCAGCTAGCCTAGGAGATATTAGAGCTGCAGAGATTTGACTATCTTGTTCAACATTATATGCTTAGGGATTAGTACATAGGCTTGCAAATAGCACGTATGAATAAAAAATTATTGAATGAATAAATGAATTTAAAATATAAGTTACTTAGACACTATCTTTAGGCATATCTGTGTTTATGTGATATTCAATGGCCCACAAGATGTCTACATCCTAATCCCTAAGATCTGTAAACTTTAATTTGCATGACAAAAGAGACTTTACAGATGTGATTAAATGAAAGGATTTTTGAGATGCAGATAATATCCTGTATTCTTCACATGGAACCAATGTATTTACAAGGGTCGTTATAAGTAAAATAGAGAAGCAGGAAAATGAGGGTTACAAAAAAAAAGTGAAGACAGAGAAGAGGTTAGAGTGATGTTGGCTTTAGAGATGGAGGGAGTCACAAGCTGTCTTAGTCTGTTTAGTGTTGCTATAAAGGAATAGCTGAAGCTGGGTAATTTATTTTTAAAAGGTTTATTTTTCTCACTATTGTCATGTCTGGAAAAGTTTAATATTGGGTAGCTGCATCTGGCAAGGGCCTCAGGCTGTTTCCACTCATGTCAGAACATAAAAGGGAGCTGGTATGGAGAGAGAGGAAGCAAGACAGAAGGAGGAGGTGCCAGGCCTTTTTTTTTTTTTTTTTTAAACCAATCAGCTCTCTTAAAAAAAAAAAAATTACACTTTAAGTTCTGGGATACATGTGCAGAACGTGCAGGTTTGTTACATAGGTATACACGTGCCAAGGTGGTTTGCTGCACCCATTAACCTGTCTTCTACATTAGATATTTTTCCTAGTGCTATCCCTCCCCTAACCCCCAACCCCCGATAGGCCCAGGTGTGTGATGTTCCCCTCCTTGTGTCCATGTGTTCTCATTGTTCAACTCCCACTTATGAGTAAGAACATGCAGTGTTTTGTTTTCTGTACTTGTGATAGTTTGCTGAAAATGATGGTTTCCAGCTTCATCCATGTCCCTGCAAAGGACATGAACTCATCCTTTTTCTGGTTGCATAGTATTCCATGATGGATATGTGCCACATTTTCTTTCCAGTCTATCATTGATGGGCATTTGGGTTGGTTCCAAGTCTTTGCTATTGTGAACAGTGCTGCAGTAAACATATGTGTGCATGTGTCTTTATAGTAGAATGATTTGTAACCCTTTGGGTACATACCCAGTAATGGGATTGCTGGGTCAAATGGTATTTCTGGTTCTAGATTCTTGAGGAATTGCCACACTGTCTTCCACAATGGAACAACCAGCTCTCTTAAGATTAAGAGTGAGAACTCACTTCCCTGGCCCAGAGAGAGCAAAAGAGCAGTAGTCTATTCGTAAGCAATTCATTCCCATCACCCAAACACCTCCCATTAGGCCCTACCTCCAACATTGGGATCAAATTTCAACATGAGGTTTTTAGGGGACAAACATCCAAACTATGGCACAAACAAAGTAATGTAAGCAGCCTCTAAAAGATGGAAGAGGCAAAGAAACAGAGTCTCCCCTAAAGCCCACAGAAGGAAAGCAGCCCTGCCAACTTCTTGATTTTAACCCAGTAAGACCTGTTTTGGACTTTGGACACCCAGAGCTGTAAGATGATTATGTTGTTTTAAGCCATTAAACTTGAGGCAATTTGTTACAGCAGCAATTGGAAACTAACACAGATTACATTCTAATTCAATTAGCATTGTTCCCAGTTCTCTGGACCTCAGATTTCTTTCCTGAAAGACATTAAAAATAATATCTGAAAGTTTAGCACACAAGTGCAGAGTGCCTGTTTACTAGAATGATCAGCATTTATTTAGGCTCTAAATAGATTTGAGCATGAAATTAAATAGCATAAAGTTCCTAGTGATGTTTCTGATAAAAAGTATTTCCTTCAAAATGCCAGAGGCGGGTCCTAAAAACCCACAAAGTAGGTGAACTGGCAAAATACTGTTAAAAGTCAAGTAGAGGTTTCTCTTCAAAGACTTTCCTCCCCATCTAATTAGGAATAAATAGTAACTTCTCTTAGAAGCAAAATTTATTCAAAGACCTGTGCTAACATTCTTAAATATCTGCTAGCTGTAATAAAGAAATCAATGTACTTTATCTTCTTAGCTCCCACAATTTAACCTAAATATTTGCCCTGGCATACTTATACTGGTCCAAGCACGCATTAGGTCATAGCCTGTTCCTCTTCCTTATTTTAAGGTGTTTTTACCTTTCTCAGCATTCCACAAGTTACTTCCTCCTTCCTTTGTTCTCCTCTGCTTTTGCCTCTTTTAAAAAGTTCTAAGTTGCTAGCTAATCAGGACAAATACAGAATGTGATGTCCTGTTCCAGCCAATGGAAACTGGACACAGCAGTAAGGTGGGTGCATCGGGTTGTAAATGACCCTGTCTCCTTTGTTCAGTGTCCTCTCGTGGCAAAATTGCTGGCAAGCGTACCCTTTCTGCAATAGGTAAAAATTGCCTTGCTGAGGAAATTAAATTTATGTTCAAGTGCTATTTCTTTATGGCACCAGGGAACAAGCATTTCTAACAGGACTATGTAATTTAATTTCAGGAACCTAAAAACTGGGATGAAGAACTGAGGTTGCTAATAAATCTATACAATTTATAAGTAAATATTTAATTTACTAATATATAATAATAAAGACATCGTTGTAAGACAATGTTAAAACATTTTACACATTTTAAATGTGCAATAGTAAATCCTTCACTATTCATGGATATTTGGAATCCCTTGTCACCAGAAGCTCTTAAGGAAGTAACTTCTACTTTGTTGCAAATATATTCTTGGCTTAGTTGAGGAAATGCAAATACTAGAATACTTGTTTGTTTACCAGCTTATTCTTCCCTGAAGCTGGTCCTCCAGTCCCTGCCAGTGGGATCTTATGTCTCCAAGAGTGCTTAACACCCCTAATAGCCCTACCTTTTAAGCCTCCCTGAGACCTGCCCTCACAGTACCTCTTACACCTACTCCACTTCCTCCTCATGGCCACCTGCAGAAAGCCATTCTAAAATTAGGTTCTATTTTCCTCGAGCGCATTCTCTCTTGCAAAGCCTCCAAAAAATTTACTTTGCTTTTCTGTGCCTGCTTTATCTCTATTTTCTACCCGCGCTCCTTCTTTTTCTAATTATCTATAATAGGCGTCACAAAATTCGCATTTGTTGGAACCAAAATTTCCATGGCTGCCTCAAAATATACAGATGTAAATTTGCATATAATTCAATTTTGCATAAGGGAAACTCTCATCTGGGGAGATATGCAATGCGCAATAAATGGCAGTTTCCTTCCCCTCTTCTCCAATGTCCCCAGGCCAGCCTCCCAATCTGTGTGCTTCCCCCTGGCTGCAGCTACCAGGACTCTGCTCTGGGGATTTAGAGACAAGGG
Organism: Macaca fascicularis; assembly: GCF_037993035.2. Classification (NCBI taxonomy): domain Eukaryota; kingdom Metazoa; phylum Chordata; class Mammalia; order Primates; family Cercopithecidae; genus Macaca; species Macaca fascicularis. The sequence goes on from NC_088382.1 coordinate 136,783,344, forward strand.
AATCAAGTTTTGATTACACTAACCCTCTCAAACTAAATGAGTGGTTTAAAAAGCTTCCTGTAAAGAAACTGCAAAATAAGAATGCTGTCATTGAGCAGTAAGAAAAGAGCAGAGCCAGCACCCCCCAGTCCTGAGATGAGGTGTTTTTTGTGTTTTGTTTTTTTCTTTGGCAGCATTATGGGGGAAAAGCAATGATGATCTCATGAGATCTGACAAGAAGTTAGCCCAAAACAAGGAAATTATTTAGGGTTCTCTTTGAAGTATGGATTTATACCCACCAACCTTAGCTGCGAACCTTACCTCAAGTGTTATCTGTGCCTTGAGATGTTTCCTGGTCATAGTACTAAACCATCATAATGAGCAAGACATTCAATAAGCAAGTGTGATGGCTATGAGGACAGATCTTAACAGTTTTTTTTTTTTTTTTTGGAAGGCTTAAAATCATGCATTACTCAATCTAATACTTCATAAAATTTCGGTAAACCTAATGATAATATAGAAGCTTATGTTATAGTTTTGTAATCAACAGCAAAACATAAAAGAAAAACATACATCACTGCGGCTGTATCCTGCTACAATAATAAAGGCTGACATAATAGATGGAGAACAATATGGTAACAAGCCAAAATATATTACTTCATCCACAAATAGTATCGTGCTATATATAGACAGCCTTGCTAAATATTTAAAGAAATACACAATCAATTACACAATAGAAAATTTGCTATATGTATGGTACATGGTGGCATGCAACTACAAATGTTTCTAACATGTTTCTGTTCATAGGATTTTCTGAATTCTCATTTAATATTCAAGCACATCAAAAGCACCTTTTCAGGTGTGATCCTATAAAGCAAAGATGTCCTCACAAACAATAGTTGACTAAATAAACACAAGGCATTATGGAAGAAATGTGTAACTCTAGCCATTGTTGGAGCAGGTGCTCTGTTTAAAAAGAAAAAAAAAAAAGTTAAATTTATAGATCTCACCATGCTTATTTTCTGCTTAGGTCATAGGCAATTTATTACACCAAGGTTGAAGTTCAAAGCATAAAGGATACTATACATAAGGCAATTAATGAGGTTGATGTCCCTAAAACAAGAGAGAGTTAGTAAATGTTTTGCAATAGTTTTCATGAAATGGGAAGTGACAATAGAAATCTTTGTTACAATGCAGATTTTATTGTGGAAATGATCTCATGGCAAAGTTTTTAAAGACGCTGCAGAACAATAAAGAGAGATAACATATTTTGCTTTCATGTAAAAGCCGATGTTCCAAATTTGCTGACCTTCTCTGTAAATAAGAAGTGACTGTCAGTAGCCAGCAGATGTGTTTGTAAAAATAACCCACTTGATCTGTCCCTTCAAGGTAAGAGTGGCATTTTCAAAGTGAATGAGAGAACTGCTCTCAAGAGAAAATCATACTGTAAAGACAGCATTTCAAAAATATTTATTTGGAAATATTTAAATGATGTGATCTATTTATTTGGTCAAAAATGCCCAACTGGCCTAACTTTATTTTATTCCTTAAAAAACAGATCAGGCAACAGATCCTACAGTTAGAATCTTCTGATCACCCTGAGAGTTAGTTACCCCTTTCTTTGGTTTCTTCTCTAACTTCCTGCACATATGCTGCCATTGTGCTTTTAGCACCATATCAGAGTGTGTTATTTATATGTGCATCTCCCCCATTACATTGGGAGTTTCTTGATGTCAGAACACAACAATTGTCCTACCAGAACGAAAAGAAGATTGCCAAAAGATGCTCTATCAATGTTTGGCCATTGGTTTAAAAAAACAAATAATGGACCAACGGGCTTAAAAAACCTGGCCAATATGAAAATAATAATAAAATAAGGGCTAACACTTAAACTGTTGTGTAGACAATATGTACCAGGCACTGATCAAGGCACTTTGTACATATTTTCTTACTTAATATTCACTGCTATCGTATTAGAATATACTGTTATTAACCTCAATGTATAGATGTCGGTGAAGAAACTTGTCCCAAGTCATACAGTTAGTTGTCTGAGATGCAATCCAGGTGATTTGTTCACAGAGCTCAGGTTCTGTGAAACGGGGAAAAACAAAATTTGGCATCCAGTTTCGAAAGAATTGCAAACTAATAGAATATCTAGAACCAGATGATTATACCAATAGAATGCTAATTGCATATCAAGGACATTTGGTATAATACAAATTATTCTACCTTAAACGTATGGAAATTTGTGATCCATGATGTTGCAGATTCTATCTCCTCACTCTGCATTTTAAAAGACATATGGTATTGGCTCATTAGATTAATTGTTGAATAGTCTTTGTTATAGACTAAATCATGGAATAAATACATGGGTACATGCATGAATATTATATATCAGGGGCTTTAAATAGTTCATTATCTCACTTCATAGTCACAACAAACCTACTGATAGTTCCAATGCAAAGCCTAGAATACTTTGGCTCAGAGAGGCCCAAGTCTTTTCTCAGTGCTGCACAGCTGGTACAAGGCATGGTCCCCTCCCTTCTCTCAGTACAAACTACCCATGCAGACTATCACTCTCAGTCTTGTTTATCTCAAATAAAGAGGGTATAACTAACTGGAATGTGTCCAGAACAGTGAGGCCAGAGTGTGGAGAAGCTCCGTAACCATGCTGCTGCATGAAGAACAGCTGGAGAGACTGAGAACATGTGGCCTAAAGAGGAGACTCAGGGAGATGGGATCACAATCTTTCTCTAGAGAGTAAATCCAAGAGTGTCGAGTGGAAATGAAAGGGAGGCTGGTTTCGGTCAGATAGAAGGACGAACTTTCTAGTATTTCATACTACAGTGGGAAAGACTATTTTGTGAGATTTAAATGACCAACTATCAAGAAATTGCAGGGTAGTCCCTGCATGAGGGTGAGGTAGAATAGACCTACTTTCTGTCTCATAAACTTTAGAAAATTAAATAAGATAATTTATTATGGTGTGGTGTTAGTTCCCCCAGTACTTTATCATCTATGTTGATAATGTTAATAATTGCATAATTAACAAATAGCAAATTGTGTGTGTGTGTGTGTGTGTGTGTGTGTGTGTGTGTGTGTGTGTGTTTTAGACAGGGTCTTGCTCTGTCACCCAGGCTGGAGTGCAGTGGCGTGATCTCGGCTCACTGCAACCTGTGCCTCCCAGGTTCAAGCCATCATCCTGCCTCAGCTTCCCTAGTAGCTGGGATTACAGGCGTCCACCACCATGCCCAGCTAATTTTTGTATTTTTAGTAGAAACGGGATTTCACCATGTTGGCTAGGCTAGTCTCAAACTCCTGACCTCAGGTGATCCACCCACCTCAGCTCCCAAAGTGCTGGGATTACAGGCATGAGCCATCGCACCTGGCTGGCAAATTATTGTTATTTATAACTCTTCAATCCAAACCTTCAGTGTGTATGTTATTTCCTCAACTATAAAATGATGATAATAACAGTACCTTCTTCCTAAGATAGTCAAGAGGTTTTTAATATCGATATGGTACTGAGAATGATGCCTGAAACATAGCAAGTACCCTGTTTTTATTATATTTCTGTTAATAATAATACGTACCATTTACTGTGCTCTTGCTATATGCTACACACAGTATTTCATTTAGGCCTTACTATGTCCCTGATGTAGGCATTAATATCTTTATTTTGAGAATGAGAAAACAGTCTGTACCTAGTACACCATATGCTATTGTTTATCTGTTTGAATCTCAAGCAAATCTGCTTGATAATTGATAATAAAATAAGCCTTTTTCTAAGTAAGGAATCTGATACGGTGTTTAAAAAACATGCATTTAATCCTGGGGCTGCTGCATTACTCCTGCTGCCCCATCCCACTGTGACCAAAGGCACGTGAGATGGTGAGTTGTCCCCTTGCCAATGGGGGTTTGGTAAGAAAGGAAAGTGCAGTACTTCTTTGTTTCTGAATTGCAAGTATGTGTGGGTTACAGGGGGAGGCTGAACATGAAGGTCCTGGGACAGCCCACCAGGTATCCCATGAGACTTTGCAAAGGAAAAGGAGGTGAGTGACAGCCCAGGGTTCAATAGGATGGAAGGAAAAGCGAGGTCATGGAATTCCTCAGACCTGCTTCCTAATGGCAACTCTACTACCTCAGCAAGCCATTGAACTTCTCTGAGCTCAGTCCTTTCATTTATAAAATGGGGTGACAGTGCTCACATGCTGGGAATACAAAGGGATTGAAAGATAAAATATGTAATTAAACACCTGATGTGGCATCTGTCAGGGACCCCAATAAAGTCAGCCGTTTTCCTGTTGAATTCTGTTCTTGGTGGTTCTCCAAGATCATACCTTCCATCAACATTTACCGTCACTCCCCCACCCCATGCCCAATGCTGAACAGTGGAGGGACTCTTCACCTAAAGTTGTAATGCTGAAACTTCAACCCGAAGCAAGTACTGTTAGGATCTCTGGAAACTTTCCCTCAAATAAGGGATTTGAATGGGACAAGAAGAAGTTTTATAGATAGCCAATGCAGATGATTTAATGGGCTTATGATAGAAACAAGAAAGTAAAACAAACCTATGCTTTAAATCCTACCATTTCAGGTCCATATTTTCGCTTGAAAACTGAGATTCCTATTAAACAATGTCATTTACACCAAAAAGTAGAGGAGTTGGTTGAAGGACGGGGTAAAGCCAGGAGGAATCGGGAATTTGAGAGTCAAGTCGAAGGACTGAAATACTCGGAACACTAAGGGCACCTCAGGGCTCTACCAAGGACAGGTACAGGCTTTGAATTTGCAGCACCACCCTAATTTAATGAGCTACCTTAGCACGTGGTGCAGCCTTGGAAAACAGATGTCACAACTCTCATTAGATTGTCAAACATTTTCCAGCATTTCCTCTCCCATCATAGCTGATTATCAAGATATATAGACACACACATGCGTACACATAAATACCTTGATAAGTTACTAGAAAAAGCAGAAAAATGTCTGACAGTTTAATGAGATTTGGGTAAAAGAAAGTTCTATATTTCAGTGTTTTCCAGGCACTAGAAATAATTCATCAATGTTTCTAAGACTCATTCAGCGTGGCTGCATTTTAAAAATATATTTTCATAAATGTTGAGGAGCAAATACCATTATTAGGCATTAAAAAGGTTGAAGTCGAATAGGTTAGCCGCTTCACCCTCCTTCGCTTAGCTCAGCATTCATTCAACTGACTCTTACTGGTTATCATCCACACACCTCCTGACTGGCTATTCAGTGCCGATGACGTTTCTGTCACATGCAGAGCTGGCTTTAAGGTGCATTGAGGTGACAGCAGGTGGCCTGTAGAGTGGTCATTTTAGGATATCCTATTCAAAGACATCTGTGGAAGTGTGGACCAATTTATTGATGAATAACAGCGAAGGGGTTTCCACCAGCAAGCAACATAATTTTTTACAATGATGATGCTGCAGTAGAAAGAGTTTCTAGTCAGGGACTGGATAAATCAATTTGCAGATGATTTTTAGGAAAGAAAAACATTGCAACAGTAAATTGTAATTGATAACTTCTAGAGCCACTTTAAGTACTGCTGTTTTAGGATTCTGAGGGGAAGAAAGTGTTCTGCAAAGCATAAGCAAAGTGATTTGTTCCAAGCCCCAAATTCAAGTAGTTTGAGAGATAAAAAGAGTCATTACTAATGTGGGTATAGAACATGTGCTAGGCAAATCTCTTTCACATACATGTGGGGAGGTGATAAAATTATAATTTGAGGCCGGATGCTGTGACTCACACCTGTAATCCCAGCACTTTGGGAGGCCAAGGTGGGCGGATCACGAGATCAAGAGATCAAGATCATCCTGTCCAACAGGGTAAAACCCCATCTCTACTAAAAATACAAAACTTAGCTGGGCATGGTGGCACACACCTGTAGTCCCAGCTACTCGGGAGACTGAGGCAGGAGAATCGCTTGAACCTGGGAGGCGGAGGTTGCAGTGTGCTGAAATCGTGCCACTGCACTCCAACCTGGCAACAGGGCAAGACTCCATCTCAAACGCAAACAAAAATTATAATATGAAATAGGCATTAAAATACTGTACATTTTAGAGGAGATTGACGATTGGAGGCCGAAGAATTACTCTAAATTAATCAGCTTGTGCACTTCAGAGCTAGGATAGCTCTGTGGATTCTAAATTCTGTGATCTTCTCTTGGAGAAATAATGAAGGTAAAACATCAATAAACATAACAAACTGGATAAGGGAGACCATTGAGAAGGACTAAGGACACCTTCAAAGTTCTGAGTGAGTTTAAAGAGAACAATGATGAAAACTTTGATAGAAATAGGAAAGAAAGTAGAGGAACTTGTATTGCTTGAAACTTCTTAATGTTTAGACTAATTATATTTGAAGATGACAGTGGTCATTGAAGGTGGGTGGGGATATGATAATAACTTAGGTGGGGAGGCTCATGAGGACTCACAGAACAACTGGCAACCCTGCCCCTGTCTGCAAAAACCCCATCCTGGAGGAAATAAGTTAGGAAAAGGTTTTGCATTTGTGGAATGAAAAGTCTGTTGCATCTAGCTTGAGACAGAGCAAAAAGAGTTGATTGTCAGCTTCATGGAGACCAGGGGGTCTAAAAGAGACCCAGGGATCAACAACCACTGAGAGCAGCGTAGAGGCCAAGAACCAGGCAAAATGCTGATTCCAGGACTGGGATTCAGATGATTTCCTTCTAGACAATAATCTGCTCCTTGAAAGGGTATCTAATTGGGCATTGCTTTTACTTGCTGCTTTCAATTCTTTTATGTTCTTTCCTAGTAAATATTTTTTCTTAATTTCATTGCTGCTCATATTTATCCTGGGAACAGACAGAAATGTTTCACAAGCTTAAGCCAGTCTTTTAAAAGGAGAATGGCAGGACTCCAAAACACAGACATGCTGATATGTATGGGGGAATTTTTAAATGCTGAAACCTCTAAGACAAAAGCGACTGTGTCTTTATTGTTCTCTGAATTCCTCGTACCCAGCTCAGTACATGGAACATGATAGGGATCTCACAGTGGTTTGATGAATACATTAATGACTCCAAGAGTAAAGTAATCCTCAGGAGGACAAAGGCAGACCAGCTTCCCTTCCCTATCAGAATATACTTCTCTTAAAGCTTTACTTGGTATAATTCTTGGAGAATTTTGCCCTTACAGAAGTCAAAAGTGAAAACTGGATCTTCCAAAGTGAAAACTGGATCTTCTACAAATAATGGAAGAATCAAGTCTATCAAAACAACAATTATAGATCCCATCAATGGAGGGGTTGTCACGAGTCAGGCTAGGAGCTTTACATATATTATCTCATTCTATCTATGCCAGAGAATCAACTATGACATATGTAACATTAAATCTCATTTTATAGATGCAAAAACTGGGGTGGAAAGAAGTCAAAGAATCAGCCAACATGTACAGAATTAGCAAGGGTGGAACTGGGATTTGAATTCAGACAGTCTGACTCCAGATGCCATTCTCCAAATTATGCCATAATTATATTTCAATTATTAACATTCATAAATTGAAATATGAGGGATAATGTACCTTTTCATGAAAGCTTTGCTCATTGTGTGGATGAGTGTGTGTACACGTAACTGCATGTGTGTGCTATCACTGAGGTAAAAGACATCTGTCTCTCTCTGTTTTGGTCTACTTTTAGTAAGATTTGTATTTGATTGAGTTCAGAAGTTTGATCATCTTTTTAACCTGTTTGTTTTAATTATATTAAAAATTAGTCACTTTCAACATATTTGCATAGGTAGTTGTTAGGGTGATCTTTTGGATGATCAGATGTAATGTACTACTACTACAGACAGACACCCAGACACACACACCCAGACAAACACACAAACACGCGCGCGCACACACACACACATGCAAACACACCGTTGAGCTCAAAGAGCTTTCTCAGGACTACATACCTTACATTTACAACAAGTCATTTAGAAAACTATCAATCCTATTCAAATCTCAGCAAAACAGAGATACCAGGCTTTGCCTTTATCTTTAACTGCTCTTTTTTGCTATATACAAAGCTGTTTCTTGCACTGCTACATATACAAAAAAAGTGACAAAGACTTGACTGTCAAACAACAGGGATAGTTTGATAAATATAATAATTCCGTAAGATGGCACATTATACACTATTAAATTGTAAGGACAGTAAAGTTACTGTTAAGTACCAAAAAGTCATGATTAAATGTTAAGTGAAAAAATAGGATACAGCTAGATTTGAATTTGAATATTCATTCTGTATAGCAGTATGTATAGAAGGAAGGATATATACCAAAATATAAGAGTATCTATCTGTATTATAATTTGATATAATACAAATTATTCTACCTTAAACATATGGGAATTTGTGATCCATGATGGTCAGATTCTACCTTCTCACCCTGCATTTCCGAAGACATATGGTATTGACTCATTAGACTATTTGTTGAATAGTCTTTATCCTACTATCATAGAAAAAATAAATGGGTGCATATATCTGTATACAAAATAGAGGTCTATTCTCCCTGCATATATTTATACTAAAAAAAACTGAGACTTTTTTTTACAGTTGTATATATACAAACATTTATTTATATACACATATATAAATCAATGTTATGTACATGTGGGTATACATACATCCATGCACATACCTCTGAAGTGGTGACTCTCTAAAGAAAGCCCCGGTATTGGTCAGAATTCATGCTTGGTGCAGGAGCACAGAACTGAGAGATACAAACCTCAAAGAAGAGGGAATTGAATCTTCAAATCTGAGCCACCTTACAAGAATTTTTAAGGTAACTGTTTTAAGTGTAAACATTATGGCAGTGTTATAGCACAATTTATACAGCACAAGATGGAGTCCTGGTGGCCAGAAGTGAGTATGGGAATAGTCAGTGCTAATCTTTGTGCAAAGCGCAAAGGAAAATTGGTATACAAGGCCTGAGAGAGAGGTCAAGGAAGCAAATACTACAAAGTCCCAGAAGGCAGTTGGATAGGACAAGGGGATCGGAAGGGCAGGATCAAGATCAGAGAGCAGGGAAGATGGGGCTGGCTGATCTAGGGAATGGAGGGAGAACAGATACCCAGAAGCAGGATTCAGGAGGTTAGAGCGCTTACACCACGCTCATGGCCATGCCCATGGACAGGAGAGGCACATGAGGGACGCACACGGTGGAGCTGGTTTAAAGGAGAGGGAGATTCATATCACAGTAAAATTAAGTGCATAATTCATCCACAGGGCAGAGGAGGCTGTAAAGAGCAGGAACAGGCTATTTTTCATGTCTGAATGCTCTCAAGGCCTCTCAGTGTTGTAGGTAGATGGCGCATAATAAATGTTCCTTGACTCGAATTGGCAAAAAAGGTCAAAGCAGAAAGCCAGCAGTTCTTTAAGGTTTCAAACTGGATTCTAAAAAGTCCAAAGGCATCTCAGAGGTCATCTCAGGGAGAAAAGGGGAAGCAATGAAGTAGAACTCTGAACCTCCACTCTACCTAAACAAGGCTGCCTTGCTGTGCTCTGAGTCACATATGGAGACATCAGGGAAGATGTAAAATAGGATTGTGATGGCAAACGCATTTGAAAGCCATTGCTTTATGAAGGGAAGCATTGATCTCTTTCTCCCCTTGTTAGCCAATTCAAATGAAGACAGTTGGAAGCTAGTAAAGAGGAAGACAGGATTTCTAGGGAGATGTTTCAGAAGCAGCCTAACTATACTCGTATCTTCAGAAATAGCAGTGTCGTCTCAGCAGTAAACACTTTCATCAACCAGCAGGTCAGTGTGGGTCTCCTGAAGAGCCTGAACCACCACAGGAAGTGACGTCCACTGTTGTGCAGTCCAAAGAACCTTCGTTGTCATTTTCTCCACTCTTTTCCCTTCCCAAATAGGGTATCATAGAAAGAGCCTGCCTTTCTTCCACTTCCAACGTTTACGAAGTGAAATTTCCATCAGACAGTTGCTTGTGACAAACAAAGGTTTACTAGAAGCTTCTGTGAGAGCCTTAGGAAGTTCTCTGGGGAAACCCTGCCTTTGTTTGGTTTTCTTTGCCTTTGGCTCTGTGATGTTTGCTGTAAAAATGATTACTTTCAGGTGATTAAAAGTGGGGAAAAAAGGTTTCAAGCTTTTCATGTAGCAAATAATATCCCTGTTTGTAGGATTACTTTAGTTAAAAAGACAAACAAAAAACATGACTTCAGCAATGCCTTCTCAATGCACAAGATTCTGAGGAATGGTAAGAAAATGAAATAAGGCCAGACGGGGTGGCTCACACCTGTAATCCCAGGGAATCCGAGGCAGGTGGATCACGAGGTCAGGAGTTCAAGACCAGCCTGGCCAAGATGGTGAAACCCCATCTCTACTAAAAATACAAAAATTAGCCGGGCATGGTGGTGGGTGCCAATACTCCCGGCTACTTGGAAGGCGAAGGCAGAGAATTACTTGAACTCGGGAGGCAGAGTCTGCAGTGAGCCAAGATCGTGCCACCGCACTCCAGCCTGGGCGACAGAGCGAGACTCCATCTCAAAAACAAAACAAAAAAAAAAAAAAAAAGGAAAATGAAATAAATCTGCAGTTAATATTTTGGCAAGCTTTCTTCACTTGTATGCATTTTTAAAACCCTAATGTTAATAGCAGTTTGGGACTTCTAATTTTTAGTTTATATTTAAGTGACAGATACACAAATTGTCAGATGGTACTTCATCATCCTTCTCTCTCTCCCATCTTCTTAGAAATATAAATTGCTTTAGGTGGGAATGCTATAATTTTAGACCAGAAAATACATGCCAGATGTCTCTTATATGAGGCTGTCCTGCCCAAGGATATATGCCTTAGTCATTAGGATGTGTTCTAAATATTACCGCAAAGCCCTTGGAAGGTGGGTCTGAACCCTCACTTATACTTAACTGCTGGCATGTTGCTTTGCCCCCGTGTCTCGTGCTACTATTTCCATTGATGTAAAGGAAGCACCAATTAGATAACACTCCATTATTAGAGAAGCAGGCACAAGTCAGCTAAGGCAGGAGACCCGCCTTCTTTTCCAGAAACAATGTAAAGCCTGGGTGGATGAGGGTCTCTGGGCTTCCGCTGTGCCTTGCTTTTGACATTCTCCAGCACACCCTATAAACATGTCTAAGGCTGTCCTGTTTAGTCTGATTATTCAAACTATATTGTCCAGCGCAGAGCAAAGGGAAACCTAGCTGAACCCTGGAGATGACAGCAGGGAGAGAGAGAGGGGCAAAGAAGGGCAAAATGGGAAAAACAGGAAACAGGCTAGTGAGAAGAGTAAAAATGCTTCAGGGTGAGGAAGCAGGGTTTCTAAGCTCTCTAATCTCCCCTGTGCAGCTGGCTTGCTGTATGGTTTATACAAATTCAGTGGTGATCTCTGTGCACCGTGGTATCACCTGTTTAAAGAGGTCTCATCTTCATTTTCAAAGAGGAATAAATGTTTTTTACTTACTCTTCTGCATGGCTGACTCCTTTTCATGCTTAAAGTCTCAATCTTAATGCCACCTCCTACTTCCTGACTTTCCTAGCAAAAGTGGCACTTCCCAGCACCATTACTCTCTATGTTTATTGGCTGCATAGCTCTTATTTGTAATGATTTTGTAATAGTTTGATGATGATGATGCTGAATATTACTTTACCTATTTATGGCCTCTCTTTTAATGTTAAATTCTGTAAGCCCCATGAGCACAGGGACACATCTCTTTTGTCACTGCCCCAATGCTAGCATTTAGCACAAGCATGGCCCATAATAGATACCAAACATATATATAAAAATCATGTAAATGACTAAATCAATGAATGAATCTATGAGAGAGTGTAGATAGCAGCACATAAAGGAAAGGGAATGTAGTACATTTTTCATTTTCCCTGAAGATATAGCTATGTATTAGGACTTTGAAAAATATGTTATCAAACACAAAGCTAAATTATGCCAGTTAACGAATACTAAATATAATAAAATCGGCTGGACATGGTGGCTCATGCCTGTAATTCCAGCACTTTGAGAGATCGAGGTGGGCAGATCACAAGGTCAGGAGATCGAGACCATTCTGGCTAACATGGTAAAACCCTGTCTCTACTAAAAATACAAAAAATTAGCCAGGTGTGGTGGCAGGCACCTGTAATCCCAGCTACTCGGGAGGCTGAGGCAGGAGAATTGCTTGAACCCAGGAGGCGGAAGTTGCAGTGAGCAGAGATTACACCACTGCACTCAAGGCTGGGTGACAGAGCGAGACTCTGTCTCAAAACTAAATAAATAAATAAAAAATATGTAAAAAGTCAGAAATCTTGGGGATTATATTGTAAAGAATTTCCACTATATTGATAACAGAGGAAGGCTTTTAATATTATACTTTTTGAATACTAAGAAATTGGCATCTACTCACCAGTTTGGACATCACTTTTAAAATACACACTAAACGAAAGCCATTTTGTACTGATAAGTGCTAGATTAAATTCCTGCATAGGCTAAAAAAGGTCTCTTTCCATTCATTTCCAAATATACAATTAACAAAGAGCTAATTATTCTCAGAGAGTCACTTATTTCTTCCAATTCACCAATTAGGATGAGGACTATTTGTTAACATCATAAAAGAGGAAATGGTGCATGGGCAAGAAGAAATTTGGAAAGGAAATGTGATTAGAGGAATTATGTCGAAAGGTAAAACAAGGGAGAACAGAGATAAAGAAAAGAAAAATTAGAAATTGGAAATAAAGTTATTCCAGCCCCTCTCTAGTAACTACTACTATTTGGAACAAGGGAAGCAGGACCTGACAGGACATTTTACAGTCTGATGAAAGGGATGCTAAAAAGTCAGGGACCAACCACAGATCTCAGGCTTCGACTGGATGTGATCATGTCTGAGCCTTTCGATTCTCACTTTCCTCATCTGGAAAACAAGAGTAGCTGAATCCCCTTCTAAGGGCATTTGTGATATGAACTGAGATCTTGCATATGACTGCACTAAGTCTAGCTCAATTCGCGTGAGTTCCCTCCATTATACCCCGCCCCCCAACTTTACTCAGACTCAGAAGAAAGCCAGGCAATATTTCTACCTCTCTATTATGCAAAAACAAAAGCAAACAAGCAGAAAACCTCCCCAAAACAGTTAACTTCGACATTTGGGCTTACACAGCAATTCAAAAATCTCTTCATTTCATCCCGTGATTACAGTTATTTTTCTAAAGTGAATGATTCTGCTTCCCAAATGCAGTAAACCCACTGTTAAAGATAGTTAATTTTCCTCTGGATGATTGTGGCTCTTGAAATTCATCAAGGTTCTTTTTTAAAATTATTTCCCCAGTATTTGTCCTGAAACAGTTTCTTTTTGTCTAAATCAGTCCAAGTAGGTTCTGCATTAGTCATAAAGAGGGTGCTGACCAAGAAAGAAATCAACTGAGTGGAAGTGATAGTATAATGTAAATAACTTGACACAGGAATACATAACACTCATAGATATTTATTGATTTATTTAGTAAATTAAAAAAAATGCTTATGATATGTAAACAAGATATAACAATGCAGTCAAGAATAACTCTCTTTATTTCAGATGATTTTTTCCCATACATAACTGAATAGCAAGAAAACAAGTAACCCAATTCAAAAATGGACAAAAAACTGAAATAGATATTTCTCAAAAGAAGATATACAAATGGCCAATAGGATATTTTAAAAATGTTACTAGTCATCAAGGAAATACAAATTAAAATGACAATGAACTGTCACCTCACACTTGTTAGAATGGTTACTATCAAAAAAGACAAGGGATAACAAGGTTGGCAATGATGTAGAGAAAAGGGAATCCTTGTACATTGTTGGAGGGAATGTAAATTAGTATAGTCATTATGGAAAACTGCATGGAGGAGCTTCAAAAAACTGAAAATAAACCTACCACATGATCCTAATACTGGGTATATATCCAAAGGATTTGAAATCAATATGTTAAAGAGATATCTGCATTCTCATGTTCATTGCAGCCATATTCACAATAGCCAAGTATGAAATTTGCTTGAGAAAAAATATACACAATGGAATACTATTCAGCCTTAAAAAAGAAGGAAATCCTGTCATTTGCAACAACATGATGAACCTGTAGGACATTACGCTGAGTAAAATAAGCCAGGCACAGAAAGAAAAATACTGTATAATCTCATATGCAGAATCTTGAAAAAGTGGAACTTATAGAGAGTAGAATGATGTTTATTAGAGGGTGGGGTGGAGAGGGGTGGGGTACAGGGAATGGGGGAATATTGGTCAAAGAGTAAAAAGTTTTAGTTAGACATGACAAATAAGTTTTCAAATGCTATTGCACAGTGTGGTGACCATAATTAACAATAATATCTTTTATATCTAAAAATAGCTAAAAGAGTAGGCCTTAAATGTTTTCAGTACAGAAAACTAAGTCTATGAGATGATGCCTAATTTAATTAGCTTGATATAATTATTCCACAATGTATACATACATGAAAACATCACATTGTCTCCCATAAATATATACATTTATTATTTGTTAATTACAAGTGAAAGTTTAAAAAATGGCAAGTAAATCATGTAGCCCCTGAGACAGATGGATATGTGAGTCTAGCTTGAAACAAACGGCATCATATATCCACCATTACACAAGACTTTGAGCAGACTGAATGCTCACAGAACATATTGGGAGGAGATATTTGGCAGCTGACGTGGCAAATAGTCATTTTCCAAGGGAGCAACGAAGTAGAGAGGTTTCCAGTTAAAGTTGCAGAGTTTCTGCAGAGTCTCTGGCAGTGATGGATCCAAGGGTATGCCGTACATCCAAGTAGCTCTTGAGGAAACCATAGGCAGATCCTGGCATAGGGGAGCACCTCGGGAGCACATCCTGAGTTTCAGGGCGTTTGAAATGGATGTGCAGTCACATGCCACCCAACTGCAAGGGATACCTAGCCTACACACAGAGGTTAGGCAAGCTGCCCACATTAAGACATTGCATGCAATAAGCCGCTCCCCAGTAGGAGTCTATGGAGATAGAAATGCATTTTGAGGAGCAATTTCATGCAGTCACAGAGTAAGTGAACCAACTGAGCTATGAAGCCAGATTTTCCCTCCTGGGCGACATATTTCAGAGGCACATAACTCATGCTTGCAACACGTATTCAAGAGAGACCAGCTACACTTGGTAGAGAGAGCCATAGGAAAGTGAAATGACCCCAGGGTTTAGTAAAGCCAGCTGTTTCCACTTCCAAAAAAAAAAAAATTAATGATACAAAGTGCAAAGTTTAACAAATACATCTGAAACCATTTTCTGGCTCTAGAAAGTGTGGGGTCTTTGTTGTGGGGGCAGTGTTACCTATTTAGCATTACTTATATCTGGCAAATGATATTTTTGAGATAACATGTTATGGAAGAAAATGAACTGAACTTGGAAGTTTGAAGATCTCAATGGAAGTATCATTTCTGCCTCAACTACTTGCATGAACTGAACATAATGGAAAAATGGGATGAGAGTACATGTTGTGTCCTCTCCAAAGACAGGGAGACTGCTGATATAAGGGGGCACTTTTAGTAACGGATGGAGCAAAATGTTGTTATGTGAGTGTCAGCATAGGGCCCTGGGCTTACAATGGTGCCATGAACCTTAGAACAGAGGAAGGATAACTACAGCAATGAAAGGACTAGTTTAGATTCAGAAAAATAAGACAGAAACCAAGGTGTGATAACATGTTTTAGTATGGAGGGGAAGACAGTCATAGAAGCTTGAATTACATAATTTGTACATTTCTGGGAGATAGAAGGTAAAGATAGCAGCTAATGGAGACAGGACGGGACTGGTACTTGATTATGGAAGAAAGGAGGTAAATAGAAGAGACAGAAAGGGAGGGAAGGGATGTTAACTGCTTACTCTGTGGTAGCCTCTGTATCCAAAAGGTTGACTCAAACATTCGCTCATAACTTTGTCTGGCTTAATCCTGCTCATCCCAGAAGACTTACTTCAAGTATCTCCACATTTTAGGAAGTCATCACTCACTTCTCTGGGCTTTCATATGGGAGAGCATTTCATTCTATTGAAAAACTATTTAATACAACATCTACCTTTCTCTATGGACTCTGAGCTTCTTGAGGGCATGTATCATGTATGTTCTATTCTGAAGCACCCATACATAGAACAAAGCTTAGCACATAGTAGGAACTTAATATTTCTGAGTTGAATAACTAGGCTTATATAATCCTCACAACAACCCTAAGCTGGAGACTCAAACAAGGCTGGAAATAAATAGGTGCCAAGAAGAACTGAGATTCAGACACATATTTGCAGGTAAAACATAGGAACACTGAACATTCACTGAGAACTGACAACTTAAGGGATTGTTGAAGGATATATGACCAGAGATTCTTGAATGCATCTCTGTACCCGTGCCATGTTGGCTAACAAGAATCGCACGGAATACTTGCTGAAAATACAGACCCTAGAAGTTTTCTCAAATCTAGAGAGACTGTACTATGGTTTGAATATGGTTTGTCACCACCAGAACTTATGTTGAGGCTTGGTTCTCAATGTAGCCGTGTTGGGAGGTGGGACCTAGAGGGTAGTGTTTGGGTCCTGTGGGCAGATCCCTCGTGAATAGATAAATATTGTCTTGTGGGAGTGAATGACCTCTCTTGCAGGACTGAATGAGGTACCACAAGAATGAGTTGTTGTGACGCTTCTCCTCGTGTTTTGCTGTCTTTGCACGCTCCCTCTTGACTTTTTTTTTTTCTTCGCTATGTTATGAGGTAGCACATAACCCTCTGCAAGCTGAGTAGATGCCAGTGCCATGCTCTTGGATTTTCTAGCCACTAGAGTTGTGAGCCAAATAACCTTTTTTTCCTTTATAAATTACCCAGATCAGGTATTCTGTTAGAGCAACTCTAAAGGGACTAAGACAATCTTATTCTCACCAAATCTTTATTTTGGTAATGATTTCTCACATTTATTCATTTGCTCCAGAAAAGGTTGTCATTCTCTATAGTCTATCTTCATCGTCCATTTCATGCTTATTTAATCCATCACCAATTCCTGTCAATATATCCTCTTAAATATCTCTTACATCCACCAACTTTTCTATCATCACTATTACTATCCTTTTACAAGCACATAGACCACTGCCAGGGACCCTTGACTTGCCAGCCTGACTCTATACTAGTTCTTCTTCCTACTGCCACCAGAGCAATCTTTTTAAACAAAACTATGACTCAACATTTACTCTCTTGATAAAATCTCTTAGGAGGCCTTCTGTAGCTCTTAGAACAAAGACTGAAATAAAAATTCTATAATATAGTCTAAACGTTCCTTGTTGGTCTCACCCTCTCCAGCTTCCTCCCTCTATGCTCCAACCACACAGGATTGCCTTCAATGCTTCAGATATTACCCAGCTTCAAATTCCCTTCTGGGTGCAGGGTCTTGGAACAAACTGTTTTCTCTGCCTGATGTTTTTCACCCTTCCATCTACATTCATCAATTTGACATTCCACTTATCTTTTGGAACTCAGCTCAGACAAGGTTAGATCCTGCCATTGACATACTCATAGCACCCTGAAATATTTCTTAATCACTGTGTATGATTATATATTTATATAATCACACTGTGTGTGATTATATAAATAATACCTACCCCAGCATCCTCACAAGTAAGAATGTTCAGTACATGGCTATTAAATAGATACATGAATGATACAATAAGTCAACAATTGGGCTCAGGAATCTCAATTATTTTAATGCTATCAAAGTGATTTGATGCAGATTTGGGAAAAATTATCTAAAAAATTCATCCCAAGCTAAGATCCTGTGATTCTTAGCTATCACAGAATCTGTGATTCTGGGCTACTCCTCTGCGCTTCTCATGTACACATACATGGTATAACCATGAAAAATGTTTGTTAGTTTGTTTGTTTTGAGACACAGTTTAACTCTTGTTGCCCAGGCTGGAGTGCAATGGTGTAATCTCGGCTCACTGCAAACTCCACCTCCTGGGCTCAAGGGATTCTCCTGCCTCAGCCTCCAGAGTAGCTGAGATTACAGGCGCATGCCACTACACCCAGCTAATGTTTACATTTTTAGTAGAGATAGGTTTTCACTATGTTGGCCAGGCTGGTCTCAAACTCCTGACCTCAGGTGATCCACCTGCCTCGGCCTCCCAAAGTGCTGGGATTACAGGCATGAGCCACCATACGCAGCCGAAAAATGTTTTAAAGCATCTAGGGTCCTTGGCAGGCCTTTAGCACACTGTACGGAAGGGACATTCTGTGCCTGTCGCTGGAATGACCAGCAATTCTGGTTCCTTTCTTTGCCCAGACTGTTTCTATGTCCCCTTCAGTTTAGTTCAGTTCAAGAATTATCTAGTGAGCACTTTCTCTGAGCCGAGCATCTGCTTTGTACTAAGTGTAAGCCCTGCCTCCAAGAACTCATTGCGTAGGAGAGACACACATGAAAACCAACTAATTGTGATTCAGTGTAAAATACATAGTAATTGACAAATGCATATAGTTTCATGGTAGCCCTGTGGAAGGAGTAGGCAAGTGTTCTAGTATGGCTTCAAGGAGGAAATGTAGCTTAAAACAGGTTCGGAGGGATGAATAAGAGTTTACTATACTTTTAAGGGGGTTGGGAGGAATATACAGAAATGAAAATTGCATTTTGCAAATGCAATATGAGGAGCCATGGGACAGTTTAATGTGTTTGGAGAACAACAAGTAACTGTGGCAGGAGCAGTAAATATGACAAAGGAGGAAGCTGGTGAGGTTGGAAAAGCCTGAGGGGTCATGAGGCATATTACCTTCATTTAAAAGCCATGCCCTTTTCTCCCTCTCCTGCCACTTCAAATTCAGGTTCACCATTTATATGTCTATTAGTCCTGGTGTCTTTCTCATGCTCCTTGATTAGTCCTTAATCCACAAGCCCAACATTGCAATACTTGCCTAGCATATTTCACAGGCAGGGTACCTAATGTCCCTGTGAGAACCCATCTTGCTGAGATTGTTGCTGGCAGATTTACTTCCAGTGTGATTATTGCAAGAATTTGTCTAACAGAATGAATGACCAACCTTGAGTAAAAGGGATTATGAAAAACTTAATAGCATTGTAGCAATGTGGCTGTTAATGAAATACAGTTGGCTGCTCCCACTGTTTGGCACCAACCAACCCAACACTGTCAACATCACAATATGATATTTGTTCCCAATTATTTTACAGCAACAACTGAAATACAATGTGTTATTAATCACATTTATTATAAGTATCAATTTGAGAAATTTCTGACATGCCAGAAGATGAATAGGTTTATTATGAAAAGCAATTCTGCTTGGTGCATACTGGCTGCTGCTGTGTAATAAATAGCCTCTGTGGGGAAAATTTTGTAAAAGCAAAAAATAGCACTGAAAACAGAAAGGAAGCATCAAAACCCTTCAAATACCTGCTGTGTCCATTGGTCAATCACATCCAGGACATCACATGCCTTTGGAACTCCAGCAGGTTCCAACAGGACATTCTAGACTCTGAGAGAGAGCAAGGGAGGTCTTATGACTGGGGAAAAAGAAAAGAGACACTGAAGGCAAAAGACAATCTCTGAATATGCAGTACCCTCCGAACTGCTCCTCCTCTCACAAAAACACCTTCCCAGCATGCACTGCTTTAGGGACTGTGATTGTACCATGACTCTGTTCAGAAAACCTGTGTCCTGAATATGTCACAGGGCTCATTCCTTCACTTCTTTCAGGTGCCTACTCAGGTATTTCCTTATCAGAACAGTCTTTTGAACCACCTCATTAAAAAAACAGTCTTGTCAACCCTATGTTAACACTTTATTTGTTTTTATTATTTTTTAACAATACATAATAGGTGCACATATTTTGGGAGTACATGTAATAATTTGATACATTCATATCGTGCATAAAGATCGAATCGGAGTAACTGGGGTATCCATCGCCTTAAGTGTTTTACCTTTTCTTTATGCTATGGACATTCAAATTACTTTCTAACTTTGTGAAATATATAATAGAAGAATGTTAACTTATAATCACCCTATTGATCTATCAAATGCTAGGTCTTATTTCTTCTATCTAACTATATATTGTACTTATTAATTAGTAACTCTGCAATTATATTTACTTCTTATACTTTTATCCTTCTAGGCTATAAACCAAATGAGAGTGGGCATCCGTTTGGTTCACTGCCCAACACATGCATGCCTACCACATGGCAGTCAAAATATTTGTGGAAGAAATGAATGAATGAAAAAAAAAAAGAAATGGATGAATGAATCACGATTAATGATGAATGAATCAAATCGGTCCGCCATGTCTTTCTAAACTAAATTTGGATGATTTTGGGTGATTCCACCCCTTTAAAATATTTCTTCATTTCCCGCCCCAATTTAGTTTCTACTCAGGACTTTTTCAATATCTTCCAAACCTATTGTTCTTTTTTGTTTATTTGTTTGTTTTTTGAGGCAAGGTCTTGCTCTGTTGCCACGGCTAGAGTACAGTGGTGTGATCACAGCTCACTAAAGCCTCCAACTCCTGGGCTCAAGTGATTCTCCACCTCAGCCTCCCAGATAGCTGGGATGAAAGTGTACAACACAACGCCTGGATAATTATTTTATTTCTCCTTTGTAGAGATCAGGTCTTACTCTGTTGACCAGGTTGCTTCCGAACTCCTGGCCTCAAGCCATCCTTCCACCTCGGCCTTCCTAAGTGCTGGAATTATAGGCATGAGCCAACTTGCCCAGCCCTGTAATTTTTCAGTCTCTTCAATTCTAACTATTGTCACCAAAAGTAATTTAAGGAAAAAAAAATGCATTATCTCCTAGCTTCATTGCACCATTAAAATCTTTCCTAAATTTCCCATGTTAAAGATGAAGCTCAAAATCCTCAGCATAGCATATAAAACACTTCATAATCAGATGCCTCTTCAAATATCTCCTATCAGAACAGTCTCTCTGACTACCCCTTTAAAAAATTCCCCCCAAACCTTGTTTCCTCAGCTTCACCTCCTGCCTCCACCCCATGTGTACTGCTGGTCCAGACATTCCTACAGAGGTGTCCTCCTAAGTTGGCATCTTCCTCTCCTGCTTCAGAGGCTTTGCCCTGCTCTTCTCTCCCTCTTGAGGCTCTGTCCTGTGCTTCTCTGCATCTTGTGGCTGGAATGCCTAACTTTTTCCTACTGAAGATCTGGATGCCTAAATCATAATTAAAATTGCTACTTTTTACTTCCATTTACAGCAGAGAAATTCCTCCTCTGGCCTCTTCTCTTCTCTGTGTTTCTTTCTTCATAATTTTAATTTTTTTTATTATTATTATTTTCATTGAGATAGAGTCTCGTTCTGTCACTCAGGCTGGAGTGCAATGGTGTGATCTCGGCTCACTGCAGTCTACACTTTCCAGGTTCAAGCAATCCTCTCACTTCAGCCTCCCTCCTGTAGCTGGGACTGCAGGTGCCCGCCACCACCCCGAGCTAATTTTTGTATTTTTAGTAGAGACAGGGTTTCACCATGTTGGCCAGGCTGGTCTCAAACTCCTGATCTCAAGTGATCCACCCACCTGGCCTCCCAAAGTGCTGGGATTACAGGCATGAGTCACCGCACCCAGCCACTCTCTTCATAATTTTCCTACTGTTCACCTGCATCAAACTCCTGAATCTGTCATGCAACTGGAACAGTAAGTGAGAAAAACATGGCGCTCAAAGAAAGATGTTGAGAAATTTAGAGTTGCATAGAATTTACTGTATAAGAATGGAATCTATCAAGTCAGACAAGCGACAGAGACCTATTTTCAAAGAGACCCAGTGAAAATTACTGGAGAAATAATAAAGAGAAATGCTGCGACTTTCAAATAAATAATGCTCAAAAGTCACCTGCAATATTTAGGATAGTGTCTGAAACAGATACAAATATTTTTCAGCAGTAAAAGAATTTTGTACTTAGTCTAGTCATGGAATAGTAGTCAATTGTCACTGAGGAAGGACTTTGGGATAGAAGAAGCATTTGAATGTGTTTCAAGTCTGAGGCAACAGGCGAGGTTTGATTTTATAGTTTTGAAAATGGATCTATCAGTTGGTGGAGCTACCCTCACGAAAGATTTGTAATATGCCTGTTTACCTACAAGATTAAATCAAGTGTCATTTCTTCAGGGAAGATTGCCCTTCACCATGTGAAATTTACATAAAGTATATGTCACAATGTGTGACAGTTCTTTGCTCACAAGTATATTTCTCAACTTAAAGGAGAATTTTTTTTGAGATATGATCTTGTTCTGTTATCCACGATGGGGTGCAATGGGGCAATCACAGCTCATTGCAGCCTCCACCCTCCTGGGTTCAAGTGGTCCTCCCACCTCAGCCTCCTGAGTAGCTGGCACTATAGGTGTGCACCATCAAGCCTGGCTAATGTTTAATTTTTAGTAGAGACAAGGTCTTACTACATTGCCCAGGCTGGTCTTGAACTCCTGGCCTCAAGGGATCCTCACACCTTAGCCCAGAAGGAGTCTTATTTAATTCATGTATTCTTAGTATCTACCTGTCATCAGGCCCATAGTAGATCTCAGTAGATGTAGATTGAGGTTTGAAGAATAAGAGATAGCTCACCAATTAGAACATTGGATGGTATTGGAACTAATGTATTCCTTTATTGTCAGCAGAATGGACTATGCACATAGAAATAATAAAATGGGAGAATTGATTGCCATGGTCTAAATTTTGTGCCCCCTACAATTCATATGTTGAGATCCTAACCTCCAAGGTGCCGGTACTAAGAAGTGGGGCCTTTGGGCAGTGATAAGGTCGTGAGGATGGAGCCCTCACAAATGGGATTTATGCCCTCATAAAAGAAACTGCAGAGAGCGAGTTAATCCCTTCTACTATTTGAGGACATGGCAAGAGGCTGCTGTTCTCTCAACCTGAATAGAGGACCTCACTACACACAGTATCTACCAGTGCTTCATCTCGGATTTCCCAGGCTCCAAAACTGTGAGAAATATGTTTCTGTTGTTTATAAGCTACCAGGTTTAAGGTATTTTGTTACAGCAACCCAAACAGTCTTAAGACCATAATGAAGCCCTTGGAATTGTGGCAAGGCAACTTCATGTGAGTAACTACAGTAAAGCCAGGTGCTAGTAACAGCCGTGTTGCCCGTAGAGCAGATCCTGCTATTACAGTGCCTAGCACATTACCTGCATATGATGATATGTGATCAGTTAGTTAACTGATTAGTTTATGAATCAGTCTACCAAAAACTAGGGCAGAAATTGATACAGCATTAAAATAAATATGACTTAAAGTTTGCAAAGAGACCCTGTTAACTGCACACTGTTTTCTTTTTCTTTTCTTTTCTTTTTTTTTCTTTTTTCTTTTTCTTTTGAGACAGGGTCTCACTCTGTCACCCAGGTTGGAGTGCAATGACACAATCTTGACTCACTGCAACCTCCACTTCCTGGGTTCAAGCGATTCTTGTGCCTCTGCCTCCCAAGTAGCTGGGAATACAGGTATGCACCACCACACCTAGCTAATTTTTGTATTTTTAGTAGACAGGGGGTTTCCCATATTAGCCAGCCTGGTCTTGAACTCCTGACCTCAAGTGATCTACCTGCCTTGGCCTCTCAAAGTGCTGGGATTACAGGCGTGAGCCACTGTACCTGGCTAGCCACTCACTGTTTTCATGTTAGGGTAAGTAAGCTTTTTTGAAGACCATTAACATAAGTATACAACCTCAATGTATTTTACCGGAATAATTTTACTCATGGCCACAGCTTGCTTTTTCATAGGCTGCCATGATGAGGAAGAACAGAGATGAGTAGTAGCACTATTCATTTCTGATACTTTTGCAGTAGTTCTAATTCTCACTCCAATTTAGAAAAGATTTGTAGGAAATCACAGGTCTAAATCATTTCTTCCTCTAAACTACTCTGTTGGGTAGAATTTATTTTGCAAAGACTTATGTAAGATCACTGTTTTACTATAGGTTTTGTCATATGGGATTTTTACAACCTTTTTTTCTGCTGATACAAATGACTTTTGATCCTTAAAAGGGCAGGACTATGTTTTCCTTCAAACATTTTAAAAATAATTTAAGAGAATTAATTTTTAGTAATAGTGAGTGAAGAACATTTTAATCCTAGAACTTAAGAAAGGAGAGGCCCAATAACCAGATGCTGGAAATCTGTTGAGGTTTTTTTAAAATTCCAGTATCCAGACAGTTGGCATGAAAATAAAGGAGCCTAGAAAAAATGTTGAAAATGAAAACAATAAAAGTGACAGCATTTTATATTTGCAAAGCACTTCCACAAATGGCCACAAATGTCATCTCTTTAAATTTTATTCCTGAGTTGAGTAGGAAATAAACCATTTGGAGATTCAAGGTTTAGCTTAAGATATGGGTGTTGCTTGAACCTAGGAGGTGGAGGTTTCAGTGAGCTGAGATCATGCCACTGCACTCCAGGCTAGATGACAGAGTGAGAGTCTGTTTCAAAAACTATATATATATGTATATGGATGTTGTCAATATAATCGGGGGAAAGGAGTACTTTGAACTACTTTGTTGGAAGGAGTTTGAAATCATTGTTGAGGACTCAGCAGCATGAAGTAGAGAAATTCACAATTGGTAGAAAGGACTATTGTCTTTCAACCTTCATTAAGGTTGACTATTCAACCTTCATTAAAGAACAGAAAGTGACAATTTCACAGCAAATTCTAGAACTTTAGATCAAAAGTCAACTTAATATGGGGGATTTATATAAGAAAGAGCAAAAAAAGAATAAATGTAATATCTATAGTATTGCAAGTGAGAGGAAAACAGGAAGATAAACACCACAAGAAGACAAAAATGTATTTAACATTTTGGGACAAGATTGTGGGATCCACAGGAAATTGGAACTTGGAAATTCCTGTTCCACAGAGATAAGCAATACACTTACTTTTATCTCACTTCTCAAAAAAAGTAAGATGAATGGGGTTTTAGGCCCCAGAGAGAAATTGTAGCTGCAATCAGTTGTACATCTGAGTAAAAATTATCCTCAGAGGAAAGCGAGTAGGGACCTGTCTGAAGGGACAGGTTATTAACAAAAGAGAGGGATAATGGATTGCGTTTGCAGGTGCAGTTGGGGCTAACATCAATGCCGTCTTCATAGCTGGTTCAGAAACATATTCTGGATTCTTTTAGTGTTGTGGTTGCAGAAGGTATAAATGTACCCTTAAAAGAGATTAGGGTGAGAAGTGCCTCCCACAGCACCATGACCAGAAAGGGAAGAGGAAGGACAGGCAACAGTCAAGGACTGTTGAGGACAGTCAACTCATGTCCGCATCAAGATCTAATCAGCTTGCACTCAATTCATTTCTAGCTCTGCCTTGGAAGCTGGAGCTCCTGCGCTATCAGTGTGAGCCCCTGAGTAGGAGCAGCCTGGTACAGTTGAAAGAGCATTGATCTGGGTCAAAAGA
This sequence comes from Macaca fascicularis, assembly GCF_037993035.2. Taxonomy (NCBI): domain Eukaryota; kingdom Metazoa; phylum Chordata; class Mammalia; order Primates; family Cercopithecidae; genus Macaca; species Macaca fascicularis. The sequence goes on from NC_088382.1 coordinate 136,808,778, forward strand.
CTCTGGTTCCTGTCTCAGCAGTGCTACAATCAACCCAAGTCAAATATCATCTCTGGGACTTAATTTTCTTAATTTAAAATATAAAGAAAAACAAAAACATAACAATTAGACTAAATCAGGATTTGGCAAACCAAAGCCTGCTTACCAAATCTGGCATACCACCTGTTTCTGTCTATACAATTGTATTGAAACTCAGCCACGCTCATTCATTTGCATATTGTCCATGAAAGCTTTTGCACTGCCACAGCAGATCTGAGTAGTGGCAACAGAGATGTTGCAGTGTACCATGTTGCAATATGGTCCAAAATACCCAAAATATTTACTTCTTGTTTTATAGAGATTGCTGACTGGCACCACAGAAATCTATAGTCTAAAATCATCTAAAAATGTAGGCACACATGTGACCACACATTTCGAAATGCTATCTAGAACACAGCACATGAATCAGTAGGTAAACCTATCCATGTCAATTCTCAAATTTGAAATTGATTCTCTTGAAAATATAGCTATTTTTCATGCTTCATATCATATCTGGGTTTGGAATAAAGAAGTGTGAGGGGAGAAAAATTCCCTGAGCATTTTAAATCTAATTTCACCTTTATTATGAGGCTACTGAGGCTTTTCTTGAGCAAAGGAGAGAGTGTGAAATAGAATAAGACACTCAAATCAATAGATTAAATTTATTGAAAGGATGAGTAATTGGAGTGATGTTACAGAATATCAAGCAGATTATTTAGATAGTAAATACGTTTCCAGTTTAAGTCAATTCACAGGCCATCAAAAGGTACACAGAAACACAGAGGGTTTAATCCGATAGCCTTCTGCATTAGAATGTAGTAATTTGCTCTCTTTAGCTATTTAATCTCTTCCGCATGTTCAGAGGGAGAAAATAAGTGATGAGAGAGAGAAGTAATAAGATCATACTGCAGATCCTTACATAGATAAGATAACAGAAGACTTTTCACACTGGCTAATATTTCATATTGTATTTACAGCTCTTGTCCATGTACAGATTTGGGGTCATTAACAGAGGCGTTGATCAGCAAAGTCTTAGAGTGAGTCTAGGGAAATGGTTGCCAAATATATCTGGGTATCAGAACCATCAATAGAACCTGCGCCCCAGACTTACTGAATCACGGTCTCTGGTGGTGGATTCCAGGTAGTCACAGCTTTAACTGAGTCATTAGGAAATTCACTGTGCAGCCAGCTCGGCAACCACCAGTGAAATCCAACCCCTTCATTGCTTAGTGTTGGAACCGTAACTTGCTGAAGATGTACCACTGTCCCAGCCACTTCACCCCTCATTCCCAGCTCATTTCTCTCAGAGAAAACTGCCAAGTCCCCACAGTGGCCTTGCATGAGCCATTTGTAATGTCACCTCTCTGACCTCATCTCCTACTTTCCTTCACCCGCCTGTCTCTAGCTATCGCCATGCTCTTTCTCGAACACAGCAAGCACACTCCTGCATCAGAGGCTGTGAATTTTCCATTTCCTGCTTTGTTCCTCCCCGATATTTGCATGAATCACTTTCCCACTTAATCCAATTTTCTGTTCAGAAGTCACTTTCACAGAGAAGTCTTCCTCAGCCGCATGTATTTTCTTCTTGGTGCTTACTATTACCTGACATTTTATATATCTATATGTTTGTTTCTTGTTTGTTTCCTATTCCATTCTACTGTAAGCTCTGGGTGAGAACAGAAAAGCTCTGTTTACTCACTGCTGTATCCCCAGCATCTATATCGAGGACATCATTGATTCTTAACAAATATTTGTAAATGAATGAATAAATGGCTCTGCTAGATTTTTGTCACCTGGACTGCCAGACCAGTGCAAATAATGGAAAGCGAAGTATTGTAAAGAGTTTTGAAATCAGACAGCTCTAGCTTGCATTCTTCATGCGTGATTTTGAGCAAGTTACTGATTCCTGCTGAGCATCAGTTTTCTATGTGTAAAGTAGGGGCATGGACTCTGGAGGATCATGGTGAGAATTTCATAGAGCAGGCCAATAAGAGCTCCTTAGGGAAAGAAGGCTAAAGTGGGCCTAAGGTTTAGGTTTCCCCCACTGGGAGTTCCAAGGGGCTATGGAGTTGATAGGATTCCCCATTTGGGCTATAGAGGAGCCGGAAACATGCTTTAGTTTCTTAATTCTGAAGGAGTGGGAGATTGTGTAAGCCTCATTGGTGCACTTTTGAACCACATTTCATCAAGATATTGTGAAACGGGGAGCAGCAGGCAGCCTCCTCTGGCCAACATGTATCAGGGCCTCATGCTTAGTAGGATGTGCCCAGAGTAGACAGGGAATCCCTGGCAGCCTTGTATAGTACCTCTAATGCCTTTGTTCTCATGGGGCTGGCTGGAAACAGGCCGGTAAGCCCCATGGAACTACTGGGACAAATTACCAAGCAATCTCCCACGGCCATGTAGAACAGCCATGTAGAACAGGATGCCTCCCAAGGTAAGATTTAAGGTTTGTGGTCTGCAAAAAAAGAGAAGGGAGGAAATAAAAAAGCACTGACAATCATATTGAAAGCCCATATTCTAGGTAACTGGCTACTCACTTTCACAACCCAGTAACAATTTTACTTAATCCTATACATCTATAAATAGGATTATTGTCTTCATTTTCCAGATGAGGAAACAAGACTTGGCAAATGTGTAGTCTAGTGTTTGGCAGTATTATGTAGTTGTTAAGCATGCACATGAACTTGCAAGACCTTGCTCTTCCCTAATAATTCTGTCCTTTACTAATTCTGTGATCTTAGAAGCTTGCCTTATGTATTTGTGTTCTATTTTGTAAAACCTAATGACAACAACAATAATAATACCTACTCATAGAACCATTATTGTGATAAATTAAGATGTTGAGAGTAAGGCACTCAGCCCAACAACATGCCCATAATGTGTACTCAATAAATGCTTGCTAGTATTTTTAATAATATTGTTAATAAAGTAACCCAGCCAGAGGTAGAACCCAAGATTCTGACACTAGTTGACCTGATTCTAAGCCAACTCTTCTACGGTACCACATCGGCCCATTGATTTAGACAGCATGGAACTCATAGCCCAGGGAATTCACACTCTTAAAGAACTTAAACAGCACAGCTTAATATGGTCCCTTCCAAACATAAGACTCAGTAATTCCAGTAGGAGGGCTGAACAACCTATTCTGAGAGGTCTCCAGGAAAGGAAGCCTGGAGTCTTCCCTGGAAACATGTTCCCTTATGGCACCTCCCTTCTCTTCAGGATGCTGAGGATCTCTGGCTCCATGGACTTCATCCTCCCATACAATTGGTTCCCCTCACAATTAGTTTCTGGCACCATCATCAAAGTGATCTCTCTCCAAGGACATGGAACAGGATGAAAAACAAATTGTAATTGTAAACTCGAAGTACGATCAGGGCAGGCACAGCAAAGGAGGAAGGTTACGTTGTGGGAATCATGGGTCAACAATAAAAGACAGCCTGCTGCTTGTCCTCACCAGGCAATTTTCAGGGATGTTCGTGTCCCCACTTATGCCCCCAAACATTCCCATGACAGCAATGCCTAAGGAAAAGAACCTCTGAAGATTCAGCCTAAAATTAGAATCATTTTTCTCTCTCATTCCAATTCATAGCAGGGAAGTGGACTGGTTCCTTAAATCCAGAAAGTATCAGACTTATCCTATCAAATCATTAGGGCAACTGTGTTTTCCCTCATCTCCTGACAGCATGGATTAGGAGAAGGAGCCAAAAGACACAGCATCTCTCTTCAAATGAATACTCAACTTCAAAGAAGAAAGTGACCACTGTTAAGGAGGTGAAGTCATAGCCTCGGCAAACCTTTGAAGCTAGAGGAGAAGATGTAAATTAAGCACAGACAAGCAGGGTATAAAAATAAAATCCTTGAAGGAAAAGCAAAACTGCTTTGCAATGGGTGTGAAAGTAAAGGAAGTTGGCCAAGGCCAGAGGAGGTAAACAGGGTTGCATGATGTAATCACACTAGGAAAAGGCAAACTAGTTGAGAAATATAGAGAAAATACATGGAAGTTGTAAATTGTCTATTTTATCTGAGAACTTGTAAGAATCAAAGTGGAAGCAAGGTCAATTTTCTCAATATTCAGGCCATTATAAACCCTTGTGGGGAATAGGAAACATGCTTTTATTTGCTGTTTCTGCAATAGTGTTGTTTGGGTATATGACAGGACCATGGAACTCTATAATCTTGTATAGGGATACATGCCAAGTGCCATTCCTGATTCCTTTGTAGTTTTTTTTTTTTTCTTATGTCTCCTATTAGTTGAATAATTCATTTCTGGTTGGTTTATTTATTCATTCATTCAATAAACTGCTTTTGTGCTTACAATATACCAGACACTCTACTAGATGCTGAACAAGCAAAGATGAACATGACCTTGTCCTTACCCTTAAAGAACCATAACTCTATATAAAAACGTATTTAATTTGTAAATTAGAGGACAGGATAGTTAGTTTGTGATAGAGAAAACCAAATGGTTCCAAAAGAAGACAAAGTATAAAGGTTTGAAAATTATCACCCCAAAATTCATGTCTACCTTGAAGTGCAAAATGACAACTTGTTTGGAAATATGGTCTTTGCAGATGTAATTAGTTAAGATAAGGTCATAGTAGATTAGGATGTGTTCTAAATCCAATGACTGGTATTCTTAAAAAGGAGAGAGCATGTGCTCAGACACACACAGGGAAAAAATCCATGTGATGATGGAAGCAGAGACTGAAGCCGGGAAAAGACAAGGATTGACAGGAGCCACCAGAAACTAAAAAGAGGCAAGGAAAGATTTTCCCTAGAAGGGAGCATGGCCCCGCTGACACCGTAATTTCAAATTTCTAGCCTCTAGAACTATAAAACAATAAATTTCTTGGTTTTCTTAAACTGCCCAATTGGTGTTACTTTGTCATGGCAGCCCTAGGAAGCTAACATACAGGGGAAGGACATTTAAACTACAGTAGTAAGAGATGGGATGTCGTAAGATGTTTCTTTGTTGATATCATGTGATTTTTAATATGGATTTTGCTCTGGAGAACTCTCTCTGTCACTGTCAATCAAGGTACCTTGCTCCACTTATCAAGGGGTGGCCCATATCCAAGCTGGAGCTTTTTGATTCTCTCTTTCTGCACTTTAGATCTTTATGCTGATCATAGCTCCCAGAAAAAAAAAAAAAAAAAAATTGGCCATTTTGCTTCCTTGATTCCAGAAGCTGTCCCAGCTCTTGTGCATCCTACAACTCAGTTCTTTGGCTTTTCCTTCTTTGTTTGCTTAAGTGAAGCAAAAATGGCATTTATTGCTTGCAACAAAGAAGTCTAACTGATACAGGCCCCATGATTAATGTTCTGGTTCTTCTTTTGTAGAAAACATGATAATGTTCTCTAATTTCATCTTTTTTTCTTTTTTCTTTTTTTTCTTTTTTTTGTTCTGCTGCAAGAACATATCTGCTTGTGGCAACTTGTGGCAATAATGGAAGACTCTAAGATACATTTTTATAAACATGTTTTAGCCCTGGATAAAATAACACCTTGATTCACCATGGTTTCCTCATCTGGAATCCCCTTTCTTTTAACCAATGTCACATATCAAAAATTATTTTTTGACCTCAGAAATGCCTTAAGGAATAAATAGAAGAAATAATACAGTCACTGGAGTTTAACTAAACTGGGCTTTAACTGAGGTGCCTGCAATCAACTGTATATGGTCTAAATTCGGACTTAGCCTTCCTGAGCCACGGCCTTCCCAGGTCATATCTACCAATGGGTCATTCTTGAAATCAAAAAAGTATTATATGGCAAGTACTCAGCCCAGTACCCGATATGTAGAGATGCTAAAAATATTGTTTGTCTCTCTTTCTTTCTTCTTCCAATCCTGACCCTCTAAAACTCATCCTGATCTTCTCAGAGCCTGTCCTTTTTTTCTGAAGTGGACCTGTAGCTACAGAAAATTGAGAATGATAATTGGATAAATGAGGACAGATGTCTCTTTAGCCCCGTTCCTCTTTAGCTTGCTGGGGTCTCCTGACTGGATTACTCTCAGCTCAAGGAACCCCTCCCTCAACCTCACAAAGAGAAGATAAGGTTCATTTTTATACAACGTTGTTTGTCAATTCAATTGACTCTCAAAGTATGTTTTGCCTTTTGAAATCTAAATGTTCATGTTTCGTTTTCCAAGGTATCTATATTTGTTTAAAGGGGAAAAAACAATACCTGGAGTCATTATATGTGTATCAATGTCTTTCTAAATATGCACAAACATTTTACTTGAATATTTCCATGTCCTGCAAGAAATTCTGAAATAGATTTTCATTTGTGTGGCTTCAGGATTCATTTCAATGGCAGCCCAAACATTCCTTCAGCAGAAACCTGCTTAATCTTGTGAATCCATTGATATTTTTACCCTTCCAAAAGCATACACTATTGATTGTGTTTCTCTCTTAATTGCACAGAGGAAAAACTGACTTCTCATGAACACAACTTGATTTCTCACTTGATATCTTCATTTTCACACCACTGTAACCGACTTATCAATGCTTGCTTAGACCAGACTATTAAAATAGCCACTTGGATAATATGGGGTTTTTAAAAATCTGGCAAGGGATTTGCCTCATTATTATCATTTGGAAATTTCTAGAAATACGTCATCTGTAATATCAGTGTACTGGCCCACCAACTGGGTTAGAAGTTTCTTTTTGGTGTTCTTCCCCCAGGACTCCCATCCTATTCTATATTACCTCTAGGGTAGCAATGATCACATTGTCCCAGAACAATGACCATATAACTTTATTATTCAAACTGGGACTTTCAACAGTGAAAGGGGGCATGGTTATTAATTAAGTTAGAAAAAGGGAATAAAATCGGAATGTCCTAAGTAAAAATAGGTCACTCTGATTTTAACCATTAGTTCAGTGCTATGTCTCTTCCTCTAGATATTAAGCCCCTGGCCACATTTAGCTTGTTCTCTGCTCTATCTCTAGCATCTAACATAGTACACAGGGAAGGATCTGCACTTCAGTCATGGTCCTGTGTCATGGCAAGAACAGATAAAACAATCTCCCTCAAACTTACAACTCTTTTGTTGTAGTCACTAGAATATATTATGTTAGTATCACTCAAGGTAACAATTGACCAATCATCTCTTCTTGTCTGGCTAACTGCTTATCCTTCAAGACACCTGATGTCAACTGCATTGAGGTACATTCTTATATTTGTGTAGCATCCTGTCTTGATATCTTTGTGCTTGATCATGTTCTATTATAATTGTTTCTTTAATAGACAGCTGAGAACTGCTCTGAACTCCATTTTATCTCTATACCAGTATTTAGCTCAGAGTCTGTCACAGAATAAGGAAATAATACATGGCAACGGAATGAATGTATGTGTAGATTCATGAATGAAAAAATGAAATATCTAGATTAGACATGAGAATATCCTATTTGCCAACTGCTGTTTGGTTTGCCTGATACTAATTATTTGCCTACTTGGTAATATCTATATAGCTAGAATCATGGACCCACAGACTACTATAAACTAAGAGACAATTCCAGACATTAGTAAGGTAGAAAAGTATTCTAGTGTATCATAAAATATTAAATCTGATGGTAGCACCACCAATGGCATGATGTATTTGAAGGTGAACATAGGGCTAATGTTCATATACAAATCATCCTGTGATATTTGTTACTGGTTAACATTTTTTTATTCAATTTCATGGGAGAACAAAAGAGTGATTAAGAGCTAGAAAATAGAATTCATGAGAAAAGGTTAGAGGAATTGAAGTTATTTAGCCCAGAGGAAAAAAGTATATGTAGACATTCAGTGATTCAGTGAAACTTCATTATCCAATATCAATTTATTCAAACGATGGCATAATTTAAATTGACAGCAATGTTTCCAAAGAACAAATGACCTACTGTTCCTTAAAAAGTAAAAAAAAAAAGATAATCAGAAACCATTTAACTTAAATATCTTTCTTTTCTGTCTGATCTAGTCTGTTTTGGATTACAAAGGATTTGTTTTACATGAAATCTTCTGGGTCACACTTTGCAAGGCAGTGGAGGTAGTAGATCAGGTCAAAGTGGGTCATGCCCCATTGTTTTTTCTTTTGCTCTTAAGTTTTTATTTTTAAAATGCTATTGTGTTTTCATTCATTCAACAATATTTATTGAGGAACTAAGCATGTCAGGGTCCATGCTAAGCACTAGGGACAAAGAAGCTATGACATACAAGCTATTTGCATTATTATAAGATGTTTCAGTTAAGTTCCTCCCTTCCCGAACTTAAAGGTATTGGAAAACTCATTAAAAAGCCACACCCCTGACTTTTTAATGATCACCATTCTAACTGGTGTGAGATGGTATCTCATTGTGATTTTGATTTTCATTTCTCTAATGACCAGAGACGATGAGCTTTTTTTCATATGTTTTTTGGCCACATAAATATCTTATTTTGAGAAGTGTCTGTTTGTATCATTTTCCCACTTTTTGATGGGGTTGTTTTTTTCTTGTAAATTTGTTTAAGATCTTTGTAGATTCTTGATAGTAGCCCTTTGTCAGATGGATAAATTGCAAGAATTTTCTCCCATTCTGTAGGTTGCCTGTATACTCTGATGATAGTTTATTTTGCTGTGAAGAAGCTCTTTAGTTTAATTAGATCATTAAAATGTCAGGAAACAACCGATGTTGGAAAGGATGTGGAGAAATAGGAACGCTTTTACACTGTTGGTGGGAGTGTAAATTAGTTCAACCACTGTGGAAGACAGTGTGGCAATTCCTCAAGGATCTAGAACCAGAAATACCATTTGACCCAGCAATCCCATTACTGGGTATATACCCAAAGGAATGTAAATCATTCTACTATAAGGACACATGCACATGTATGCTTCTTGCAACACTGTTCACAATAGCAAAGACTTGGAAGCGGCCCAAATGCCCATCAGTGATAGACGGGATAAAGAAAATGTGGCACATATACACCATGGAATACTATGCAGCCATAAAAAAGGATGAGTTCATGTCATTCATAGAGACATGGATGAAGCTGGAAACCATCATTCTCAGCAAACTAACACAGGAACAGAAAACAAAACACCACATGTTCTCACTCATAAGTGGGAGCTGAACAATGAGAACACATGGATACAGGGAGGAGAACGTCACATACGGGGACCTGTCGGGGGGTGGGGGGCTAGGGAAGGGATAGCATTAGGAGAAATACCTAATGTAGATGACGGATTGATGGGTGCAGCAAACCACCATGGCACATGTATAACTATGTAACAAATCTGCACGTTCTGCACATGTATCCCAGAACTTAAAAGTATAATAATAATAACAGTAAAGATATCACCCTCCCTCCCCCAAAAGTCATACCCCTGGGTTAAGGCATCTCTAAAGTACACACATTCTTATGTTGGGGACAGGGAAGTAGCAAATTAAGCCATTATCTGTATTGTTTATGGATTTATTTTTCAGATGGGTTCCTGTTGAAAAGAAAATGGGATATAGATCAAATGAGCTTTGAAGGATAAGAAAAAAAAAGAAATGAGCTTTGAAGGATTAAAAAAAGGGATTTTTTTTAAAAAGACAATAATCTTGGGGAAACTGGATATCCATGTACAGAATAATAATAATAGACTCTTATCTAACCACTTTTACAAAAATCAACTCAAAATGGATGAAAAACTTAAATGTAACACCTGAATCTATAAAGCTACTAGAAGAAAATGTAGGAGAAAAGCTTCATTATATTGGTCTTAGGTATGACTTCCAAAGCACAGGCAACAAAAGCAAAAATAAAGAAATGGAATTGCATCAAACTAAAAAGCTTCTGCACAGCACAAGAAACAATTACAGAGTGAAGAGATCACCCACAGATTAGGAGAAAATAGTTGCAAATCATATTGCAAATCATAACTGTTAATGAGCTAATATCCCAAATAGACAAGGAACTCAAAACTATTCAATTACAAGGAAACAACCCAATTTTAAAAACGGGCAAAGAACCTGAATAGACATCTCTCAAAAGAAGAAATACAAATGGCCAACAGCTATATGAAAAAAAATGCTCAAAATTTTTAATCATAGAAATGCAAACTAAAACCACAATAAGATATCACCTGTTATATTGACTATTATCAAAACGATGAATGATAACAAGTGTTGGTGAAGATGTGGAGAAAAGCAAACCCATACACAATGTTGGTGGCATTGTAAATTAGTACAGACATTTTGGAAAGCAGTATGGAGTTTCCTCAAAAAACTAAAAATAGAATTACCCATATGATCCAGCAATCCCACAACTGGATATGTACCCAAAGAAACAGAAATCAGTATACCAAAAGAGATACCGGCACTCCCATGTTCATTGCAGCATTATTCACAATAGCCAAGATATGAAAAAAATCTGTGTCCAAAAATGAATGAATGGATTTTTTAAATGCGGTACATCTACACAATGGAATACTATTCTGCCTGAAAAAATAAAACAGGAAATTCTATCATTTACAACAGATACACTTGAAGGATATTATGTTAAGTGAAATAAGCCAGGCACACTTATATGTGGAAGCTAAAAAAATGGTACTCACAAAAGTAGAGAGTAGAACTGTGGTTATCAGAGGCAGGTGGGGGCTAGGAGGGTAGTTTATGGGGAGATGATGGTCAACAGGAGATGTTGGTCAACAGGTACAAAGTTATAATGTTAGGTTTGTGCAAAAGTAATTGCGTTTTTGCCATTACAAGTAATAGCAAAACACATTTATCCACTTGCTTCAACTCCTAATCGTTAGGAGGAATAAGTTCTAGAGTTCTATTGCAATGCGAGATGACTGTAGTTAATAATATTGTATTGTATATTTCAAAATAGCTGAAAGATATGACTTTCAATGTTCTCACCACAAATAAATGATGAATATTTGAGGTGATGAATATGTTAATTACCTTGATTTGATTACCTTACTATCTTGCAATGCTTACATAGGTCAGAAATCACATTGTACCTTATATAGTTATTTGTCAACTAAAATTAATGTTTAAAAATATTAAAAAGAAAGGTTAATATTAAAAATAAATATTATATAAAAGGTTAGTTTAAGAGTTTAGGATTAAATTCTTAAAATTTAAAATTTTAATTTAGGATAAAAAAGTTAGAGCTATGAAGTTCATAATATTAAGCTGAGAAATATAAAGTTCACAGAAGTCAATTGACAAGTTAACACAGTAAGTTCATAATTACTGTGACTATAATTCTGGTCTCAGATATCTTACTATCTAGTACTCTTTTCTTCTTCCAAATTAGTAATTGCACTTATTTACTAATAGTAACTATTTGTCTATGGTTGTGAATAACAGAACCCAACTATGATGGCTTAAACACATAATATTTATCCACCTACATCAAATTCAGAGCTAAGCAGTCCATAGCTGCTATAAAAATGCCACAAAGTCATCAGGGACCTAGACTCCTGTCCTTATGCTTTACCCTTTTTGTTATGTAGCTATAATCTTTTTTTTTTTTTTTTTTTTTTGAGACGGAGTCTCACTCTGTCGCCTAGGCTGGAGTCCTGTGGCATGATCTCGGCTCATTGCAAGCTCTGCCTCCTGGGTTCAGGCCATTCTTCTGCCTCAGCCTCCCGAGCAGCTGGGACTACAGGTGCCTGCCACCATGCCTGGCTAATTGTTTGTATTTTTAATAGAGACAGGGTTTCTATGTTAGTTAGAGACCATGTTAGCCAGGATGGTCTTGATTTCCTGACCTCAGGATCCACCCGCTTCAGCCTCCCAAAGTACTGGGATTATAGGCATGAGCCACCACACCAGCCTAAGTAGCTATAATCTGTAAGGCTACAAGAAGGCTGCTTGAGCTCCAGCTACCACATTGTCTTCAATTAGGTACATTGCTGCTTGACATATATTTGGTTTTGTTGCTAAATGAAAAAGATATATATGTATATATTGGGTAGGCAACTTATCTTTACCACATCATTGTTAAGAGACAATTTTCTATGGGTCTCCAGAATTTCTGCACATCTTGTAGACAGAGGCCCTGCCTCTCTTTGTTCTGAAGTGATTTTCCAAGGTTGTGTATAAGCCTAGGAAGCTAGAGATCATGTGTCCCTTCAAAGCAGAGAGAAGTTTCTTTACTGTCCAATATAACAAAGGTAATGTCTCTCTCTCTGGGGCGACGATTAGGCATGTGCATTGCCAATTACAAAAGATTCAAATTTGCTAAACTCAGTATTTCTTTCCTGTAACACTATGCATCACGTGTGCGGGCATCACATGGCCCTATTCATGTCACCCTATGGGAATTGACGCCCAGGGATTGGCTTGAGAAAATGAAGTTACTGGTTATTGTTATTGTTGTAAGTACCCAGGTGTCTTTTGTCTCTGACTCCAAAATCTCATACCATGTGCCAATACCTATGGCACTGCAGCAGGCTACCTTGTTAGCTTGCAAGTAAAATAAAGTTTCAGACCCTTCACAGTTCTTGACAGTCATCCCTAACTCACTTTGTATGCTATAATATCTAAGGTGTCTAACTCCAAGGTGTCTAGAACAGAGTAGGTGACTAATACATACTTAAATAAATAGAAAGTCCCAAAAGGCATTTTAATGAGTCAGACCACTTGACATAAAGTCCCAGATAATACCACTGAGGAGCCTTATTACCTTCCACAAAATCACTTACCCTCTCTAACCTCAGCTTCTTAAATGAGTAGTCTGCATTTTCTCCTTCCCCTTGCTCAACCTTTGTTTATTCCCTAACCTACTGCTAATTGGCTTTGGGCCTCATCCCTTCAGAGAAACTGTTCTTCCAGGGTCTCTAGTGACCCACTAACAGGCACAGCCTCTGCTGACCCTTTTCACTCTGTATTTCTGCTGTTCTGTTGACATTTAACTCCTTAAAACCCTTTTCTTGCCTTCAATGAAACTTTTCTCTCCTGGTTTCTCTTATATCTCCAGAAAACTATTTATCTGTCTCTTCTTCCTTAATTTATTCTTAAATAGTGATATGCCGTAAATGCCCACCCTCTCTCCAGCTCTCTTCTCACTCTGTAGAATAACGTTTATGCCTTTAAAAAAATAAATTGGTTTTACTTACCATGTTTGCGCTTACAACTTTTGAATTTCTATCCCCAGCCCAGATTTTTCTCCTCAGCTTCAAATCTATATTTTTAGCCCCCAATTCATTACTTCTACCTGGATGTGTTATCGGAACTTCAAATGGAAACATGTTTGAAGTTACACTTATTATTTATTTTCGCACCTCCCAAACCTGGTAGAGCTGGCCTCCGTTTCTCGGTGAATGGTACCACCATTCATGAATTTTTAAAAATATTTTATAAACCTAACAACTCTAAGGCCAGCAGCATTCCCATTCAGTAGCATGGCTCTCTCATCAATACTTCTCAAAACACTTGTCTGTCTTTCCAGTGCCTCCACATTAATTTAGGCCCTCACTATCTATTACACTGGCCCCATGTTCAAACCGTGTCTCCAGAATCTGTCCTACTGGATCATAAAAGCCCCCAGAATAAACTTTCAGAACCAAACTCACATACTGCTGCTGCCCTGATTAAAATCTTTCTTTGGCTTTTCTCAGTCAGAAGAATGGGAGAAAGTTTAAACTCTTTAGCATGATACACACAACCCTCCTTAATCTGAAAGCTGCCTGCCTCTTCAGCTTCACTTCCTATTTCTCTCCATCTCACAGCCTGTGCCCCAGCCATAATAAACCACTCACAGTTTCCTGTTAACGTGTCCTGTTAATAGAGACCTTGCACCACTAAATAGACTGATTCTTCTACCTACTATTTAACATCACCCCCAAATCCAGTCTAGGGAATCTTTTATCCTTCAAAAGCTAGCTTAACTTTTTCTAGCCCTGGGAAGTTGACCCTTAACTATCAAGCCCTCACTCTTAATACTGGCTGATTACTCCCTACCTGGTGCTTCTCTCTACCTTGAAGGATCTTTTTTATCACATGTATCATTTCTGTACCCTACTAACTTGTCTACATACCTGAAACCACTAATAAAATTGTCTTATTTATTGTTATATGTCCAACATAGAGCACAAATCCAGACTCAGAGTAGAGGCTCAGTAAAATTATTTAAAGGTTAAGAAAGCTGGAGAATTTGAGTAATGCCAGTAAAAAGGCAGTTACTGAAGTAGAATGAAAGGAAGAAGGCACAGAATTTACCATCTTCATAGTTTGCCTTAAGTAAACTCTGGAATGTTCTTAGGCAATGATCACCCTCCTGGGCCCCAAAATGAGAAATCAAGTTCATCAGGAAGTAGCCAATTGGGAATTGCACATACAAGGACAGTGTCCTTCACCTCCCAGTCAGTCCAAAGATAAGTCAGTGGGGAAAAGAGCAGCTACAGGGCAATGGTTTGTCTTGAACAACAAACATAAAGAACAAACTGTGACCATTGGGAAACTTTCTAGTTAAGAAGCACACAGTCTGGCCCAGACTGAGTTTGTCAGATTAGGAGAGAGAGAGCACTGGGCAGGAGTAAAGGTCAGAAGGCGTGGGTGGAAGTGCCTCTGCTAACCTCACCACTCCTGGGTCCTTGGACGGTTTCTTTCACTTCTCTAAACCTCTGTGTCCCCATATGCAAAATGGAAATGCAAAATACAAATTTTACCGAATTCATGAGTTTGTTAAGTGGATTAAAAAAGAGAATGTATATGGAATGTTTTCAGAGTGCCCAGAACAGGTTAAGTGCTCAATAAACGTTAACTATTGTTTATAATGAAATATATAAAACACTCAAGTAGGACTCATCTCTGTTCCAGCTATTCTTCAAGAGGTTGTGACAACCAAAATGTGTGTAAAATTATTAATTATTTGGCTCAAACACCTTTCCCCTTCAATGTGTAGTGGGGTTCCTTTATAGATTTATTACAAAAAAAATCAGTTTAAACGACTAAACACACCCTGTGGAATGAAAATCATAAACAGTTATTCTGGTAATAAATAGTTACTATAGGATTAATTGCTAAACAAATTATATAGAGAACAACCCACAGGCATAATGTACCCATAGCAATGCCGTTAAATTCCAGGCCCTCCTTCATGAAATTTCTGTCTGGCCTCCTTTTTAATCTTCCTACTTTCTTCATGCACACCCTAAAAGTCCACTCCTGTCTTCTATACCCCCAACACTTTCATCTCAGATTGTTTACACTCATGTAGTTGCTTCCTTTATTAGTAGTTTTATTCTAACTGCAGTGAACTCTCAGGTTTCTTTGTAACCATTTTCTTAGAGTTTGTACTTTAGGTGAAGTTTTAATTAATTTTATTATAAATATTAACTTGTCTAATTGCTATTTCCACTGGGGTATTCCACAGAAAACTTAAATTTCACAAGTCTCAATTTCAATTCATTTTCTTCTTCTTCACGCACATTCTTCTCCCATGACTTCTAAGAGCAGACACAAACCTCATACCCAGAATAGTACACACCAAAGCCAGATTGTTGGAATTTAACTCCCGGACCTAATAGTCACTTGCTGTATGACCTGGAATAAATTATTAACCCCTCTGTGCCTCCTTTTTCTCATCTGATATTGATACTACTTAACTCATAGGGTCTTTATGAGGGTTAAATGAATTATCATGTGTAAACACTCAGAATAGCTCCAAAAACATGGCAATTGTTACATATGCAAGTAGCAACTCACCAAGAAAAACTAACCTGAAAGTCATCTCTGAACTCCTATGTCCATTTAGTCACTTGTTTTTGTTTTGTTTTGTTTTGTTTTGACAGAGTCTTGCTCTGTCACCCACACTGGAGTGCAGTGGTATGATCTTGGCTCACTGCAACCTCCGCCTCCCAGGTTCAAGAGATGCTCCTGCCTCAGCCATCCGAGTAGCTGGGGTTACAGATGCGTGCCTCCACGCCTGGCTAATTTGTGTATTTTTAGTAGAGACAGGGCTTCACCATGTTGGCCAGGCTGGTCTTGAACTCCTGACCTCAAGTGATTCACCCGCTTCAGACTTCCAAAGTGCTGGGATTACAGGTGTGAGCCACTATGCCCAGCCACTACTTTTCTAAATATTTTAAATAGATCCACATCAGGGTATCTCTACTTTCATTACCTTTGTTTATTTTTTTTATTATTTTTTTTATTTTTTATTTTTATTTATTTTTTTTTTTTGAGACGGAGTCTCGCTCTGCCGCCCAGGCTGGAGTGCAGTGGCCGGATCTCAGCTCACTGCAAGCTCCGCCTCCCGGGTTCACGCCATTCTCCTGCCTCAGCCTCCGGAGTAGCTGGGACTACAGGCGCCCGCCACCGCGCCCGGCTAGTTTTTTTTTTTTTTTTTTGTATTTTTTAGTAGAGACGGGGTTTCACCATGTTAGCCAGGATGGTCTCGATCTCCTGACCTCGTGATCCGCCCATCTCGGCCTCCCAAAGTGCTGGGATTACAGGCTTGAGCCACCGCGCCCGGCCCATTACCTTTGTTTAAACCCAATCTTCTTTAACCTAAATAGTGTAACAGGCTCTGAAATAGTTCACTCATTTATTTATCCATCATGTAACAGGTACATATTCACTTCTTACTTTGAACCTGACAGTGGGAAGTATTAATAGATGGGATAGGCATGCTCTCCTCCTTCTGGTCTTGCTTCCCCTAATCCAGAATAATCAGATAGTGTCATTGCCCTGTGATCCCCATTGCCTTCGTGTCAAAGTCAAAACATTTACTGTGCCATGATCTGACCCTTATTTATCACTCCATCCTCTCTACTTTCCATTCCTTGTTTGAATCTCGACTGTAAGCACACATCTCTTTGCTTTTTAGAGAAGGTGACATGTTTCTACTTTCCTCTGGGACTTTGCACCTGTCATTTACTCTCATTTCCTCCCAAACCCACCCTACCCACACACTTTCGAGGAGCTAGTTCCTATTGGCGATTTCAGCAAGATGTCTTCCCTGGTTCCCAGACCTATGTTCTGATAACGTGTAGAACTCAGTCCTAACATGACACAAAATTGCATTGAGTTGCATTTTCTGGTTTATTCATCTGCCCGGCATACTGTAGGTTGTATTTGTTAAGGAAATTCTAACCAAAGGAACAAATAAACTCTGAAACTTCAGTGACTTACTATAGGTCTTATATATATGTATATATAAAATGTATAGATTATATATTTTATATACGTATAATATATAGTTTAGATATACACTATACAAAAATAGGTTATATAAATATTCTATATTAATATATTACCATATTTATACATTATATGAGATATACATCTAGAATATGTTATATATATTTATATATAGCATTACACAACTGATAGAATATTTTTATGAAATAGAAAATATATATTTATATAAATATTAATATAATATATAAATATAAATATATAAATATTATATATTTTCTAGATTCATTTATTATAATATGTACATGTGCATGTCCCTTCAGGAGAAGAGAGGTATTTCTGGAAAGGGATTGTCCAAGCAGAAATGACTTTTCCTAGTCTCCCTGATAATCACATGGAGCCAGGGACTGTGTCTTGCTTATTGTTTGTTTTCTCTGCCTAACATAGTACACAGCTCAGAGGAGGGTCTCAATAAATAAGTATGACATAAATTGATACTTTACCTCTCTGGTTGCAGCTTGCCTTTTTGCTAATTACACAGATATGGGAAGGTGGTAGGATTCAAATACATTTTACAATAAGCTGTTTCCTTCTTAAACTTAGAAAGCATCTCTCAAGTCTAGGGGCATGTCAGTTTTCCATCAGCTTCCCTGCTATGAACACTTTGTGAATCACCCTAAATTACATCAAAAGAAAAGACATCATGTTCTCTTCTGCTTGGTGGTACAAGAGTGCTTTTCCACTGGGAAAAATACTACATTTTCTGTTTCCTGTGTGTTACCAGCAAAAACTTTTTTCACAAGTTGCAGCTTTCTGGGTTAGAGTGAATAAGTAACTAACCAATTAGCTTGTTCATTTCCAATTCAAGGACATCAACAGTTCTCTCATCTGTTGGTGGCCAATTCTTGTCCTATGTGATGTCAACACTTTAATCTGTCTATGGCAAGAGTCACTAATTATCCGTACTTACCTTTTAGCCCTGTCTGTGGCTTCAGAATAATTTCCAATGCAGACATCCAAATTTTGACCCACAGCTTGTTACATTTGGCATTGGGGTGACTCAGTTCCTCATCTTTAGTGCACTCCTTCATCATTTTTGCAGATACAAAGAAGTTAAAGGAAAGAAAGATAAAGTAACTCTACAAAGAACATGCAAGATGTTGGTAGCAGAGCAAAACCCAAAATTTAGGGATTCTGATCCTCAGCCAGTATTTTTTTTTAACCACTTGGAAATAGACATCTAAAGCAGAAAGAAATGTTCCAGAAGCCTTGGTGTGTTGAGGGGTGAGTGGATGTGGCTGTATGCCCTAAAGACAAATTTTAAGTCTCACAACTTGGCTGCGGGCAAGCTCTGGTGTTTAGCAAGGTCTTGTATTTTGGGTTTACAAGATGCTCATTTGTTTCTCAATGGTTCCAACTTGTCCTTTCACCAGGAATATTGTCAGAAACCTGGGGCCTAGAAACAGTTGATAAAGCACCGGGTGAGATCAGGTTTGAGCCACTGAGTGTCCTTGGGCAAGTTGGCATCCTGCTCTGAGCCTCAGTTGCCTACTCAACAAAATATGGTATTTTGAGGTATATTTAGATTAACTTGTGTGAAGCACGAATACAATATATGGTGGGTATTACATCTAGTGTCTTTATGTCCAACCTCAGGTCTCCCTACATGTTGTCAGAAAAAGACATTTGAGCATTTTAAGAGTGAAATCAAAAGTGCACTACCAAGGATTCTAACAGCCCAATTCTATCCTGGCTTTTCTTCCTGCAATTGTTTTCAGCTTGGGTGAGTCACTTTTCTCTCTAGACCTCCATTTTCTCACCTGTAAAGTAAGGAGATTGGAAAATGATCTTAAGGCCCCTTCATCTTCAAATATCTATGATTCTATGCTCTCTATATATCTGAGTCCCCAGAATTCTCTTTCTTGGACTATCTCCCTAAGTTGAGAGAAAATTATAAGAAGGGCTGCTTCCCCGGTTTATTTTGGGTGCAGTGGCCAGTCTTCCTTGAACTTGGCATTTGCAACTGATCTCTATAAGCAAAGTGTGCTCCAATTATGACTTCACCCTACTGGCCCAGCAGAGCTATTGGGTACTGCCAGCAGGGATAAAGGAGGGTTCCAGTCATGAGGCAACTATTTTGTTACAATTAATGGACATGGGGTTGAGAGATACGTCCCTCAGGCATTCTCTTGTGCCGCCTTGAAGAGGTCATCCTATGTAAAAGTTCTCTGAAGAGAAGTATTGGCAGATACATATGGCAAAACACAGCCTCTAACTCCAGTCAAACCACCACCACAAGCACGGTGAAAAGCAGAAAAGAACTATTGGGTGTAGTAGGGTGGAGGTGAAGACCTTGGTCCTGTCTTTATGAAGCTTACATCACTTTGCACCAATCATCATGCTTGGTGCTGGACTCAAAGAGATGATGAAGATGCAAAATGTGGTCCTTGTTTTTAAGGAGATCACAGTTTTCTAGGGCAGGCTTACAGTAACTATGGCAGTCAAGATATAAACAATAACATATATCTTGACATTCACCTAGAGATTAAAATGATGATTCTAGCAAGATAAGTTGTCAGGTACTTTAGATTATAGGTGGGAATAATGAATCTTTCAGAATTACTAAGTGGGGCCTTCCATAGAAGAGTATAATTCAAGATACACTGGTGTCACCAGTGGTGACCTCCCCTCAAAGGCAGATACAGGGGAGGAGACTTGATAGTGTTAGAGGAAAAGAGAGTCAAAAGCTACAGGAAGGAGCATCACAAGGGAGACAAAGAATTGAATTATTTCTGAGTTGGTAATGTGAAAGTTGCTAGAAATATTCCCTGCTCACGTGCTCTGGGACTAGTTTATGTGCCAGCTGCGTGCACAAAGTGAAAGAATTAATTGCTAGAACTGTATTACTGTTGGCTCTAGTCTGCTGGAAGTTCCATCTCCCAAACTATAGCTCCCTGGAGTTTTCTGGAAGTGCTTTTGTATTCCTGGACTTACCTATAGAATACCTTTAAAGGCAAGGGAAGCTTCTTAACTCCTCTTAAATCAGCTAAGCTATGCTGGGGTAATAATAAACGCCTATGTCTCAGGGACTTAACACAGGTTTCTTACCCACATCACAGTCCAGTGAGGGCTTCTTTCCATCCTAAAACTTTCCCCCTGGAACTCAAGTCTCTCCATGTTGCCTTGGAAAGGAAAAGAGAGTTACAGGGTCAGGTTTTTAAGGACCATGCTTAGAGTGGCTTACATAATTTCCACCCACATTGCATTGCCCCAAATTCAGTCATATGATCCCAACTTATTGTCACCAAAATGCTACAGATTTGGTCTAGGCCCTGCTACTCACAGCACAGAATGCCAATCAAAGAGACAATGAGTATTGCCATGGAAGAAGGCTTTAATTGGGTGTTGTAGCTGAGGAGTTAGGAGATCAGCCTCAAATTTGTCTTTTGAACTAGCTAAAATTAGGGGTTTATATAGCAGGGAAGAAATGTAACCATGCATAAGAAAACAGGAATTAGGGAGGAGTGAGGAAGAGAAGTTGGTCGACAGGAAGTATGTGGAAAGTTAGGCAATCCTGATGGGTGAGGGGTCTGGCATCTCTTTGTCCAGATGCAGTGATCTGGTAAGTTTCAACTCCTTGACACTATCTGGGAGGTGTGATGGTTGGTTTCCTGAGAAAGAAACTCAGATAAGACAAATGTAACTTTCTTGAGTTTTAAGACTGGGGGGATCAATTTGTATGTTTATTCAAAAGAAATAATAAACATTAGTTCTGTAGAACACTTGGACCAGTTTCAGTCTCCCCTTTCTATTTATCAGTTCCTCAATCATGGGGAATTTGGTCATTGATCTTTCTGGCTGCTTCATGCTGAGGAGGGGCATTACAAGCAGCTTCATACGAAGGGTAATGAATCAAGTGTTAATCTAATATGACAGTCTCCTTCTATGACACAATCTTTCTCCCTCTAGTCCCTCACTTCCACCAAAGACAAACCATAGCAGGACTAACCTACCTGCAAAATTAGGTTCAATCCCATATACTTGGCCTGATTACCCACAGAAAGTACCAAGCATCATCATCCACATAGGGTCTCCTAAATTGGCTTTCCTGGAACCATTCACAAGGCCATTTCAGTCAAAGTCCTGGGAAAATAACCAGTTCCTCCAACAGTGTCTCATTATAAAAGAAAACAGATTATTGTTGAATTTATGTAAGCAACCATATTGCCATAAATTAAGAATATTCACAAATAGTTTACAAATTCTAGAGAAATCAGGCAGAGAGAGAAATGTGCTTCAAATTCTATTTACAAGAGTATACTCTACTTCATTGTTAAAGGTTGTAAATGGCTCAAAAGAAAAAGTGTTCTCCAAACTCTGGAAAACAAAACAAAAAAAATCAGCAATGTTTCAAAGAACCAAAAAGAGAAAAACCATAAAAATTATTTCTGTCCTCCATTAGCTCAGTCCATGCAATCAGATCCCACTTTGCTTCATATTGGGTTAGGAATCTTTAAGAACACATCAGCTTTTCAATTAGTGTCCTGGAAGTTTTCTCTCTAGTCCAATGGCAAAAACTCCAAAGTTATCAGAAACCTACATTCAAGGATCCTTTTCGTGAATTCCCCAAAAGCAGCAAGTTCCAGACTGTAGCTGATGATAGGCCTGTTTTAAAAAACAATTAAAGCAAAATAATTATGGATGAGAAAAGGCTCAACAGACACAATTGACAAGAAAATGTGGTTATTTCTGTGACATACAAAAATTTAACATAATCATAATTATTACTGACAACATATATTAAGACATCAGAATTTTAGGAATCTCATGTGTTAATGTTAAAGCTGATTTTAACAAAACCTTATGAACAAATCTAATTTGAATCAGTTTGATTATAAGGTAGGAAGTCTTTTATAACCTTTCACAATTTTTTTGTTAAAGATAAAATCATTGCTCTAAGAAAACTGCATTACTCCAGCACAGTAGCCCAGATACTGGTATTGCATCAGTGTGCTTTTGCTATTAACATTTAATTTATAGAAAACCTTGAACTAATTTGTCCCTTAACATTAGCCCTTACAATCTCACATGCCCAGATCTTTCACAATAGTTCCTGGGCCTAGAGGGGTTGAATTGTTTTAATTTCTAGCCCTGTGTTTCATGCAAGTTCTTCATTTTGATTGTCACCTTCTTCTGGGTCTGAAAACAAGGCTTTGACTACTGTCAATATTCAAGATTTGGCAGAAGTCTGTGCCTTTTTTAGACCCAAGAGTCAAAGTCCTAACTTAACAAGGATTAGTTAATAGGACATTTATATTGTAGAAAATCCTGTCATTCTCCCTAACATGTCACAAATTAAAACACTGTGAATTGGTGTCTAGTAGTTAATGCCTGCAGCACTTTAAATCACCATATTAAAGTGGTTAGATTATTCCTTGCATATATCTAATTGCTAACATTGTAGTGACAGAACTGTGACCCAAAGCATCAAAAATGTGATAGGTCCAATGCCAAACTTATCAAAGTAAGACAATTACCTTTACTCTCCATGATTTAAGAAAATGGTAAATGCCAAATATCGGTTTTGGAAATTCAGTATGAAGATAAATAATCTCCTTTTGCTTAAATACTATACAGTGAAACAGGGACAAAGTAAAAGCAAGCACAGAATATTTATTTTGTTCTGCTTTTTAAAAGAGCATTATCATACATTTCAAAGATTGGTTTCTAGATACAGTACTGATAACTATTAGGTAAATTTCAACTCTAGAATCTTCAAACCAGAACAACACTAGTATACATTTTGTTTTCAAGTACACACATTAAGACCTAATAGTGATAACAGGTTTGGAATACAAAACATCACTAGAAAGCCTGACATTTTTACTGCTACTTAATCCAAGTGAATGTCACTTAATTTTGATACCTGTAAATACAACTAACACAGTCTGAGAGAAATCCCAGTCAATATAATTTCTTTTAAGGAAAAGCCAGGCTAGTCTTTCCTGAACATTAAAACTTTGTACCCATATCACAATTTTTCCTCATTACCTAAAGAAAAAGATCTGAAACCAATTCAAATTATTGATTGAATTGATTTCCTGAGGGGAAAAAACTCTCTAAACATTATTTTTATTTTCTTTTTTATTATAGTTTAAGTTCTAGGGTACATGTGCACATGTGCAGGTTTGTTACATATGTGCCATGTTGGTGTGCTGCACCCACTAACTCGTCATTTACATTAGGTATCTCTCCTAATGCTATCCCTCCCCTCTCCCCCGACCCCACAACAGGCCCTGGTATGTGATGTTCCCCTTCCTTTATCCAAGTGTTCTCCTTGTTCAATTTCCACCTATGAGTGAGAACATGCAGTGTTTGGTTTTTTGTCCTTGCAATAGTTTGCTCTATTCTTACCTGTAAACATGTCTATTCTTACCTACTTTTCCAAATAAATAAGTAATATACTATTTCTGCTTATAACTTATTTTAAAAAACAAGGTTTTTTGTTTTTTAGGGGTTATTTTTTGACCCATAGCTTAAAGCTCTTGTAGCTCTCTAGATTATCAGAGGTAAGCAAAACCAATCAAATTTTTAATGGCTGATGTCCCCTATCCATTTTTGCAGGCCTGACAAAGATAGCTTAAGAACTTTAAATAGAGCAAATGATGAATTGTTGGAAATGCATAGGAAACAAAATGACTATTCATAGAACAAAATACAAGCCTTCCATTAAAAACTAAAAAAATCAATGTTTTTTTATATATGTATATACACGTAAAACCCAAAGGAGAACAAATAGCAAATAATTAAAAATTAAAAGCAAAAACAAACTGGAAAGCAATACCCAATTTTTCACCTACTCAGTTTACTTTGAAGGCTACAGTATAATCCAGAGCCTAAAACAAACATATGTTGGGTATTTTGTTCCTAGTATACAAATTAATGTCTCTAAGTCCAGCAACACCACTATACCTTCTGTGCAATTCAGAAATTTACTTCAAGCACGTGACCAGTATGTACTTTAGTGTTAGTACTATCTATGCAGAATAGCAAATACAGTATGAAACAAAGCAATGCAAGTGTGTATATAAAATTTGACTCCATGCTAAATCTGGGTTCATGCTTAAGTATGTTTTAAAAAAAGAGAGAAAAGAATTGCCAAACTGCCAATATATTTCTTTACAATATTTATTTACCTTCATCAATACTAAGAGCTTTATGAGCAATGTTAATTAGCCAAATTTCTACAATTTTGTATCAGATTTTAAAGAGTATTTTACTAATTTACACAAATCATCTAACATGCTTGGACTTTGTTTTTGTCCTAAATTTTCTTTCTCTGTTTTTGTTTGTTTTTTTTGTTTGTTTTTTTAATGACCAATTATTTTATTTTAGGACAAAAGTTTACCATAGTCCATAATTTGTATCAACCTTTACATAACTTATGAATTGACAAAATAATTTGTTTTTCTCTGTAAAAACACATCTTCTCTCACACATTTGATATACAGAATAATATATTAATTACAATTCTTATTCTTAGTAACTTTAAATTTTAGTGAAAACCTAGGAAACATGACATTCTGAACTAGCTATCAGATATTAACATTTTACAGATGAGAACATTCCACAATTTTAAAAAAACATGTTTCCCAACGTCATAACCCTCCTTCCTTCCTTCCTTCCTCTCTCTCTTTTTCTCTCTCTCTCTTTCCTTCCTTCCTTTTCTTTTTTTCTTTTTGATGGAGTCTTGCTCTTGTCACTCAGGCTGGAATGCAATGGCATGGTCTTGGCTCACTGCAACCTCTGCCTCCTGGGTTCAAGTGATTCTCCTGCCTCAGCCTCCCAAATAACTGAGATTACAGGCATCCACCACCATGCCCAGCTAATTTTTGTATTTTTAGCAGAGATGGGGTTTCACCACGTTGGCCAGGCTGAACTCCTGATCTCAGGTCTTGAACTCCTGATCTCAGGTGATCTGCCTGCCTTGGCCTCCCAAAGTGCTGGGTTTACAGGCCTGAGCCACCGCACCCGGCCCCATAATCCTTTCTTAATTGGAAGTGACCCAGATGGCCAAAAATAACTTCTATTATTCAATCCAAAATAACTTCAAGATTTCCAATTACATTAAAAAGTGCAGCTGTGTCCGGAATTGGTGGGTTCTTGGTCTGGCTGACTTCAAGAATGAAGTCGTGAACCCTCGCGTTGAGTGTTACAGTTCTTAAAGACGGTGTGTCTGGAGTTTGTTCCTTCAGATGTTCAGATGTGTCGGGAGCTTCTTCCTTCTGGTGGGTTCGTGGTCTTGCTGGCTTCAGGAGTGAAGCTGCAGACCTTCACAGTTTTATAGCTCTTAAAGGTGGGGCCTCTGGAGTTATTCATTCTTCCCGGTGGGTTTGTGGTCTCGTTGGCTTCAGGAGTGAAGCTGCAGACCTTTGTGGTGAGTGTTACAGCTCATAAAGGCGGTGTGGACCCAAAGAGTGAGCAGCAGCAAGATTTATTGCAAAGAGTGAAAGAACAAAGCTTCCACAGTGTGGAAGGAGATGCCAGCCAGTTGCCCCTGGGTAGCTCCGGCAGCCTGCTTTTATTCCCTTATCTGACACCACCCACATCCTGCTGACTGGTCCATTTTGCAGAGAGCTGATTGGTCTGTTTTGACAGAGTGCTGATTGGTGCATTTACAATCCTCTAGCTAGACACAGAGTGCTAGACAGAAAAGTTCTCCAAGTCCCCACTAGGTTAGCTAGATACAGAGTACTAATTGGTGTATTTACAAACCTGGAGCTAGACACAGAGTGCTGATTGGTGCATTTACAATCCTTGAGCTAGACACAGAGTGCTAGACAGAAAAGTTGTCCAAGTCCCTACTAGGTTAGCTAGATGCAGAATATTGATGGGTGTATTTACAAACCCTGAGCTAGACACAGAGTGCTGATGGGTGTATTTACAATCCCTTAGCTAGACATAAAGGTTCTCCAAGTCCCCACTGGACTCAAGAGCCCAGTTGGCTTCACCTAGTGGATACCCCCACCCTGCGCAGGCAGAGCTGCCTGCCAGTCCTGGGCCATGCACCCATACTCCTCAGCCCCTGGGAGGTTGATGGGACCCAGTGCCACAGAGCAGGCGGCGACCCTCCTCGGGGAGGCTCAGGCCCTGCTGGAGCCCACCGCGGGGGTGGGAGGTTCGGGCATGGTGGGCTGCAGTTCCCAAGCTCTGCCCCAAGGGAAGTGGCTGAGGCCCGGCTAGAGCTCCAGTGCAGCACCAGCGGGACAGCACTGCTGGGGCACCCGGCACACCGACTGCAGCTGCTGGCCCAGGTGCTAATCCCCCACTGCTCTGGGCCTGGGCGCTGGCCCACCACTCGGAGTGTGGGACCCGCCAAGCCCATGCCCATGCCTGTGGAAATTCGTGCTGGCCTGTGAGTGTGGCAGGCAGCCCCGGTTCCCACCTGCGCCTCTCCCTCCACACTACCGGCAAGCAGAGGGAGCCAGCTCTGGCCTTGGCCAGCCCAGAGAAGGGGCTCCCACAGTGCAGTGGTGGGTCGAAGGGCTCCTCAAGTGCTGCCAGAGTGGATGCCGAGGCTGAGGAGGTGCTGAGAGTGAGGGCTGCTAGCACATTGTCACCTCTCACAGCTACAAGCATTTATCTCATTTACATGTACACGATTCTTTTATTTTTTCAAACAATTTATCTAGATTACTTCTGAAAACTGAAATATTAGACAAAGCTAGTCATCATTTCAAGTTATTTCCTCGTTAACTTTTTTTTTATAGCCTATGAAGATCAGATGTTCACCTAAGTAAGAACCTTTTAAAAGTTAAATACATGGGTATTTTGTCAACAATTCAGAAAATTCAGCTATCTTCATTAAACTAACATTAAATTGGTCTTACTTATCAAAAAAAGTCAAACAAAGACTATTTAGTTTTGGCTGGGTATATTGTTTTATAACCTTTTGTGCTAAACCCTGACACCCCAAATATCTAGCAGAGACAAATATAAAACCCAGACAAAAATGTATGCTGGCAATTCCAAACACATTTCTATTTTTACCTTACCAATAATTTTAAAGCCAGTTTTTTAAATTAACAATTTACTTAATCATATGAATTTTTTAAATTCTTGGACTTATATACTTAATTTATGAGCATTCTTTTGCTTATAAGCAAACTTGGTAGACACAACATATAGTAAATGTACATACACATAAACATATCTAAATATGTACACACACACACATACACACAAGCAAAGATCCAATAGTGTTTACCTCAGAACTTTAGCTATGAAATAGCAATACAAACTCACCAGTTTACAAACAGGTTCACATGGCTAAACTATTTTTGCCCTGATATGTAATCCAATGAAGGCTGTGAACCAAAATTGGGGATAAAGCAGTTCTCATGGCAGTTTGCTTTTCAAAGGCCATATCTTCCCATATGCCAAAGAGCACTAGGATCAGAGAGCACTACATAAAAACATCACCTGTAACCTACTAATCAGGCCCAACTCTGCTTAGAACAGCAATGTAAGAGCCTGACTACATGGAATTTCATCTTGCCTTCCCATTCAACAGCAAACTCCAGATCCCAAAGAATACTGGGACCAGGTCAAGTGCAGTGGCTAACACCTGCAGTTCCAACACTTTGAGAGGCTGATGTGGAAGGATCACTTGAGTCCAAGAGTTTCAGATCAGCCTGGGCAACATGATGAGACCTTATCTCTCCAAAAATTTAAAAAAAAAAAAAAAAAAAAGCTAGGCATGATGGCATGTGCCTATACTCCTAGCTACTTGGGAGGCTGAGCTGGGAGGATCTCTTGAGCCCAGCAGTTCCAGGCTACAGTGAGCCATGGTGACACTATTGCACTCCAGCCTGGACAACAGAGTAATATAGTGTCTTTTAAAAAAAAAGGAATATTGAGGTCAAACAGCATTACAGAAGAATATCAGTTATATCAGTTTATCAAACTCTAAATTCCCATGACTATATCAACACACACAACCTCCAAAATATAAACCAACTGCTGTAACAACAAGTTCTAAGAGTATCCAAACTGAGAGAAGGTGCTTCCCTCTCTCAGTTGGGCTTGTTCAACCTGTAAATGGAAATTCTTTAAAAAATTTCCTGGCCGAGCGCAGTGGCTCACATCTGTAATCCCAGCACTTTGGGAGGCCAAGGCAGGTGGATCATGAGGTCAGGAGATTGAGACCATCCTGGTTAACACTCTCTACTAAAAATACAAAAAAAATTAGCAGGCATGGTGGCAGGCGCCTGTAGTCCCAGCTACTTGGGAGGCTGAGGCAAGAGTATGGTGTGAACCCAGGAGGCGGAGCTTGCAGTGAGCCAAGATTGCACCACTGCACTCCAGCCTGGACAACAGAGCGAGACTCCATCCCAAAAAAAAAAAAAGATTCTCAAATTGAGAGGAGCAGATACTCTCTAGGCCCACAAAAGGACACTTACCTATCCAGATGCAGATGTCAAATTTCTAAGGCTGTTTTTCCTAGGTAATCAGTAACATGGTTGGGGCCAGCAGGGGTGGGACTAGACAGAGAGAGAAACTGAGACTCACCTCTGGCTAAAAAAGGGTCTGGCAGCTGCTTAGGAGGGCTTCCAAAACTTTTTCAGCCTGTGGAAACAAACCCACAAGCAATGTGTTACTGGTCAGGGAACTAAAAATCTGTTACCTAAATGCCAGAGGTTTATTCTAGGTTCTGCTGCTTGCAGCACAGAAAGCCAGTCACTGAAACAGTGAGTATTGCCAGAGAAGGCTTTAATTAAGTGCTACAGCCAAGGAGATGAAAGATCAGTTTCAAATCCATCTCCGCAAGCAACCAAAATTAGGGGTTTATATAGTAGGAAAGAAATGTACACATGTAGAGGAAAATAGGAACTAGGAGGGGCAAGAAAGAGAAGTTGGTCAACAGGAAGCAGGTGGTTGGTTAGGCAATCCTGATGAGTGAGGGGGTCTCTCATGTTTCATTGTTGAGACGCAGTGATCTGCTAAGTTTCAGCTCCTTGATACTACCCGAAAGGCCTGATGGTTGGTTTCCTAAGAAAGGAACTCAGATAAGACAAATACAACTTTCTTGAGTTTTAAGACTGGAGGGTCAATTTCTATGTTTATTGCAAAGAAACCATACACGTTAGTTCCCTGAGACAACTGGGACAATTTCATAACCTGCATTAGAGGTTGGGAAATGTCTTCCTGTATTTCCAAGATGAGAAAACAGTGTGGGGGCCAAAAGGCATTTGTCCCAGTCATACTCCCCTGTAATGTATGCTTTTCTCAAACATTTTCCAGATTCACTGCTACAATGCTCTGAACCCTTTCTATTTCCTGTAGATGCGACTTTAATGATGTATATTCCTGATATGATATGAAACAAACAACAACACCACATTTTCCCGGATATTGTTTTGCCAAGGCTTTGATCTACCATGTTCTAGTAAATGTTCTCTCCACTTGGCTCCTGATCTTATTGTAATTTCTGAGTGTAGGGGCTTTTCATTCAGAGCACATTATAGTATTCCAGCACGCCCATCATCCGTCCGTCCCAGGAGTGTATCTTGAGGGCTTAAATGCTCAGTGTGGTGGAGGAAAGGTTAGCACTAGTTTCCTTCCATAAGGGAGTAATTTGCTTATCAAATATTAAACAGAAATGTTTTAGCAGGTTACTTGTTCCTCTGCAGAATGGAACACTGCATAGTATTTCATTACCAGCTAATTTCTTCTGCAAATGAATGACTACTTTCTGAATTTCATTCAACTATGTAAACATTATTGTGAGGAGTCCGCTGCAACAGACCCGTGCTCTACTAGGAGATACAAAAATGAGTAACTCATAGTCTCTGCCTTTGAGACCTCTCAATTCATTTGAGTAAAGTCAGTAAATGTGTAGCATTCCATGGATGGGTGTTCCAATAAAGGAGTTTTTGTTCACCCTAGATGTCATTGAAGAATGTTAGCAAGTCCTAAATTAGCTGATTTTTAAATAATAGAGTCTTTTACATATGTAGCTATTTTTCATGCACTGCATGTAATTTTGTTTGGTATCTATATGGAAATGCCTCATGTTAGCTTTGATACTGGTCACAGTTCTTTCCTGAGGACAGAATGGCATATAACTATTAATAATAATGCCAGTATTTGTTGGGTATTTATTATGTGCCAGATGTTAGAGCTCTTCTAGTCGAGAGTCTTTGCCCAGTGAATGTCATGTACTAATGTGGAGCTTTATTCTCCAAGCAACACAGATGATAAATATAGCTATTACTCCAATTTTGCAGATAAAGAAACTGAGACTCAGAAAGCTTATTAACATGCCCAAAGTCACACAAGGAGAACTGTGGATCCGTTTGACTTTTTCTAAGCTTACTTTTAAACTTTATTAAGACTAATCCAGAGATGTTAGTTTTGCATCCCTTTGAGTGTCATCTTTCTGGCATCTGTAACAAAATCCTTGAATGTTCAGGAAGTTCTCTATCCTGTAGGTGGCATAAACTCAACCAATTCCCCAGGTCAGTGTGAGCCCTGCCAACTTTTCAGCTTAGGGCTCCCTGATAATTCTTCTTTCCACAAAGTTGTTCCTTGCCCAGCCTCATGGAATTTGGAGTAGTTTATCTTCTTTGGTACTTTGCTCCACAAATTTGAGTTGCCTCTACTTCTGCCCCTAATGGTCTCTTCATCCTCAACTCAGATTGCCAAGCTGTTGTGATCTTTGTTGCATGCCCCACAGTTCATAGATTGTCTCTAGGCCAAAAGGCAGAATAATTTGGGGGTTGCCTCATTTGCTTCTCTTCTTTGGGGGTCTCATTCATGCTCTGTCTGCTGTCCTGTATCAGAAAATTATTGTCAAATATTTAATTACATTTTCTAGTCATTTGTGATAAGAAAGTATCCTGCTAGCAGCAGACATTCTCCCAAGATGTAACAATGTTCATGGTGTTTTAAATGGAAAAAAAAGATCACACTTTAATGGAACATACACAGTTTATGCTTATTATGGAAAATATATTAATATTCTATTGAATGGATCTAAAAATACAGACATAAAATGTTTGAGGTGCATGATATCCCAATTACCATGATTTGATCACTACACATTATATACATGTATCAAAATATCACATGTACTCCATAATATGTACAACTATTATTTATCAATTTAAAAATGTCAATAGTAGTTTCTGGGTGGGTAAGATTGTTGCCATTATTTTCTTTTCGTTTCTGATAGGAAACCTACATTGCTTAGATAACACAAAAATAAAAGCTTCAAAAAATTAAATAAAAAAATATATAGTCCTTAAAAGCAGAATTATAGCTAAAATATGGCATCTATATTCACATTAGAGTTAAGTGATGTCACAGAATCAGAGCTATCCTAATAGAAAACTTAATGGTACTATTTAAATATTCAAAGATCAATCACTGCTATTTTACTTAACTCCAATTTCTCTCTATCTCAGACTAAAAAAAAAAATGTATCCAAGATGTTTCTTAATTGTTCCCAATAATTTCCCCAAATTGTAGCCTTCACTTTACAAAGGGTTTCTGCTTAAAGTTTTTCTTAACACCTTTGTCCCTCTGAGCTGTGTTGGTAATTTGTTTAAAAATTGCTCTTTTATTTTTCTCTCACTCTGGTCTGTTTTATCCTGAGAGGAAGAAGGAAGTTGTCATTTACCACTATGGATCCAGCACTGTGTTCTCATTCATATACTTGATTTTATTTGATTTTCAAAATAATCCTGCAAAGTATTTTGAATTCACTTTAGGTTGATAAGTGGGGAAATAGTCTTAAAAGATAAAAGCACTTGCCCAAGATTATAAAACTAGTAAGCAACAAATCTAGAATTGAACTCTGGAATCTAGATGTATTTTCCAATTTCTTGAAAGACTATTATTTAGGAATAAAGGGAGGAAATCACCCTCCCTTTATGTCCTCTCCTCAATTTCCATCCAAGTTTTATAATATGCAAGTTAGTTCTCAAAAAAAATGTGGCTCTGTCCTTTTCCAACCATGTGCCTGGGCACAACTCTGCATAGTATATATACCAAAATAGTCTCCGAGCATATATATGCAGATTTGTGAGGTCATTTTCATTTCAATTATCATCTTCTCTCTACTTCCGTAACACTCAGTTAATTCATTTATATATTCTTTCTTTTAACTGATATGCCTGGGACCCAGGTTATGTAGTAATAAGTAAGACTCGATTTCTACCTTCAAGGTGCTCAGAGTCTAATGTGAACATACATGCACATAGTGTAGTAAGTATAATGTTAGAAGTAGCCATGGAGTCCTATAGATGCATAAAGAAAGGGCTTTTTATTTAATTTGGAGAGGAGATCAGTAATGGCTTCTTGGAGAATATCATAACTGAGTCAAATATTGAAAGTTATGTAAAAGACAGGTGGGTAACATAGGAAAGAGGATTCAGGTGTTGGGAATTTTACACAAAAATTACTTGTAAGCATGGAAGAACACAGTGTAAGTGAAAACTCATGAACATTTAAAGCTAGTTGAAGAACAAGTAAGATGGTGGAATGGTGAGAAGGAGGATGGAGACTTAGACACAATTCAGATCTTAGGATGGAAAGTTTGCATCTTAAACTAAAGATTGAGTCATCATTGAAGATTTTCAGGAAACAAATGATGTAATCAGATCTCCTCTTAGTGAAATTATGTAGGATACCAATATAAAGAATATTCACGTATTTGACTAAAAGTATTCCAAAAGATAAAGAGGGAATACTTCTTAAATCATTCTATAAAGCCAGTATCACCCTAATAACAAAACCAGGAAAGGATATAACAAACATAGAAAACTACAGATCAGTATCTCTGATGAACATAGATGCAAAAATCCTCAACAAAGTGCTAGCTAACTGAGTCCAACAGCATATCAAAAAGCCAACACACCATGATCAAGTGGGTTTCATACCAGGAATGCAGGATGGTCAAACATTTGCAAGTCAGTAAATGCGATACATCACATAAACAGAATTAAAAGCAAAATTCATCTTAATAGATGCATAAAAAGGCATTTGATAAAATTTATCATACCTTTATAATTAAAACCCTTAGCAAAATCAGCATAGAAGGGACATGCCTTAAGGTAATAAAAGCCATCTATGACAAACCCACAGCCAACATTAAACTGAACAGGAAAAAGGTGAAAGCATTCCCCCTGAGATCTGGAACAAGACAAGAATACCCACTTTCACCACTTCTTTTTAACATAGTACTAGAAGTCCTAGCCAGAGAAATTAGATAAGAGAAAGAAATAAAGGGCATCCAAATCAGTAAAAAGGAAGTCAAACTGCTGCTGTTCACTGATAATAGGAATGATATGATCATGTACCTAGAAAACTCTAAAGACTCATCCACAAAGCTCCTAGATTTGATAAATGGATTCAGCAAAGTTCCAGGATACAAAAATCAGTGTACACATATCAGTAGCACTGCTATATGCCAACAACCAAGCTGAGAATAAAATCAAGTACTCAACTCTTTTTATAACAGCTGCAAAACAATAAAATAAAATATTTAGGAATATACTTTACCAAGGATGAGGAAGAGCTCTGCAAGGAAA